>NC_084634.1:13032908-13100408 GCF_033978795.1 Nerophis ophidion | reverse complement strand
GTGTATGTATGTGTATACGTATGTGTATACGTATGTGTATATGTATGTGTATACATGTATGTGTATATGTATGTGTATACATGTATGTATGTGTATATGTATGTGTACATGTATGTGTATATGTATGTGTATATGTATGTGTACATGTATGTGTATATGTATGTACGTGTATGTATGTGTATATGTATGTACGTGTATGTATGTGTATATGTATGTACGTGTATATGTATGTGTATACATGTATGTATGTGTATATGTATGTATACATGTATGTATGTATGTGTATATGTATGTATACATGTATGTATGTATGTGTATATGTATGTATACATGTATGTATGTATGTGTATATGTATACATGTATGTATGTATATATATATATATATATATATATTGTGTGTGTATGTATGTGTGTGTGTGTGTATATATGTGTATATATATATATATATGTATATATATATATATATATATATATATATATATATATATATATATATATATATATACATACCTTATATTTGGGGCGGCGTGGCGTAGTGGGTAGAGCGGCCGTGCTGGAAACCTGAGGCTTGCAGGTTCGCTTCCCACCTATTGACATCCAAAAAATCGCTGCCGTTGTGTCCTTGGGCAGGACACCTCACCCTTTACCCCCTTTGCCCCTCACACTGGTGAATGAATGATGAATGAACGATTGGTGGTGGTCGGAGGGGCCGCAGGCGCAAACTGGCAGCCTCGCTTCCGTCAGTCTACCCCAGGGCAGCTGTGGATACAGGTGTAGCTTACCACCACCAGGTGTGAATGAATGATGGGTTCCCACATCTCTGTGAGCGATTTGAGTATATCAAAATAGAAAAGCGCGGTATAAATCTAATCCATTATATATGTTTATATATATATATATATATATATATATATATATATATATATATGGTTGTCTATATATATATATATATGGTTGTCTATATGATTATCCATTATACTGTGCTCACTAACTGGGCAGAGCGGAATAAATCATTTAATAAAAAACAAAAAAAACATAGGCTATTTCATCCCTACAAGCCTCTTTCACAGGTTTCCGGTTCTTCAAGGGTTTATTTAAATAAATATATATATATATAGTCAAGGTTTCTGTGTTTTTTCTTCCCCTTATACAGTGCTTAATACCAGGGTAGAGCGGAATATACGTCTGCACTTCAGGGGATGGAGAGCAGAGAAAACTGCGAAACAGGCTTGCAGGGATGAACTAACCTCTTTGTTTTTTCCTGACGTAACATATATATATATATATATATATATATATATATATATATATATATATATATATATATGAATATATATATATATATATAAATTGTATTTATATTTTCCCACATAGATGATGCACAAAAAAGTGTTGGCTGAAAGAAACTTCTGGTTTTAACAATAATTTAATAATGTTTTAATTATTTCATTTATTTTTTTTAAATAGATGGATGGATAGATAGATGACTGTGATGATAATGTAAATGAGGGATTTTCAATGGCTGTTTTGTTGGATTTCTTATTTATATTGATAATGTTTGATATTGTTTATTTTTGTGTGACTACTTTTGTGTCATGTTTGTGTGTCCTCTCAATCACACCTTTGATTGCAATTCTCAATGTTGTTGGGCTGGGTTTGGAATTGTATTATTATAGTGTATTGTTTTGTTGGACTGATTAATAACAGAATAATAAAAAAATCAGACTAATTTAATGCATGGAGGTGAGGACCCCCGCACCAACAAAGCCCTTCACCCGACTTCTCGCCGAGGGCAAACATCACCCCCCCTCGCCGGGGACGGCAGGGTAATTACATCATTTTGAGCGGTAATGAAAGCACTTTACGAGGGAAAGGACGTGAAATGCTTTATTGCACGCGGAATTGCCAATTAAAGACAACACCTGGAACACAGAGGCTCGCTTGATGCAACCCCCCCCTCAACCCCCGCCCCCGCCGACCAACCAGTTGGTCCCCGGCTCCTGAAAGGCCCCTTGAGAATGTTTTTCTTTCCAGCCCCCCCATCTCCAATTCATTTTTACCCTCAACGTGTTTTCTAAAAACCTGTCGACAATGCACCTTCACATGGGCCTGCGTGGGCCGTAAGTCACCGAGGCGTAGCGGGTTCTTAAACCTATTAATAAAGCCCACTCCAGGGTCGAACGCGTATGGCAGAGTGACAACATAAACCTGCGAGCAGGCTGAAAATCAGTACTGAGGTTCTCCAGCACCAGGTCTTCGCTATGTAACCTGTAGCCCCCCCCCCCCCCCCCCCGCCCCAATAATATAAACATCCAGTCCGGCCCTGTTCTTTGCCAGATACCTTCCATGTTCATGTCTGTTTTCCACGGAAAGAAAATCTGTGGACTTTTTTTTTAATTAAAACTAATTCAACACAAAATGGTGGTCCTACCAGGAGAGGAATTTAAAAAAAAAAAAATTCTAAAGTGCCGGACAGGGACTTAACACAGGGGTGTTCAAAGCCGGGAGTCAAAAGCCCACTGCATGTAAAGTAATAAACTCCATATATATATATGTAGATATCTGTAAAACAGAGGCTATTTAATCTCCACAAGTCTGTTTAGCAGGTTTCCCTGCTCTTCAGGAAAAAAAAAAACCCTGAAGAGCAGGGAAACCTGCAAAACAGGCTTGAAGGGATGAAATAGACTCTGATTTATTTATTTATATATATATATATATATATATATATATGTGTGTGTGTTTGTATATATGTTTATATATTTATATAAACATATATATATAATAGATTTCTAATAGATTCGGGCAGGTGGCGGTTGAACCATTCGGAAATATTTGATATACATAGTTCAGGGATTGGCAACCTTTATCACTCAAAGAGCCATTTTGACCCGTGTCACAAAGCGAAGAAGACAATAGGATCCGCTATCATTCTCGCGAATATCTGCTGGCGGTCACCCGGTTAACAAGTATTAGGATTTTCGATGAAGCCATTGCCTTTGACGCCTTCTTCTACATGTACAAACTGCTGGCAAGTCTAGCAACATGTTGTATGTGGCTTCTGCAAACACATGCACATGACTGCAAGGCATACTGGGTAATACTTAGTACACTGATGGTTGTGATATAAACAATTTTATTACTCTTACTAATATGCGCCACACTGTGAATCCACACCAAACAAGAATGACAAACACATTTGGGAGAACATCCTCACAGTAACACAACATAAACGCAACACAACAAATACCCAGAATCCTTTGCCTCCATGATTCGTGTACAAAATGTTTGCCAGTCCAGCAACATGTGTTCAGCTTCCGCAGATACACATACAAGATTGAAAGGCATACTGGGTGACACAGAGTACACTGATGGTTGTGATACAAACAATTTTAACACTCTTACTAATATTCGCCACACTGTGAATGACAAACACATTTCGGGAGAATATCCTCACAGTAACATAAACCTAACACAACAAATACCCAGAATCCTTTGCATCCATGACTGTTTCTTGAATATATTATACACCCCGCGAGCATCAAACCCCGCCCACCCACCCCCCGTGTGACAGTAAGGTGGGCGGGGGTGGGGGGCACATGGTTTGGTGCTCGCGGGGTGTATAAGATATTCAAGAAACAGTCATGGATGCAAAGGATTCTGGGTATTTGTTGTGTTAGGTTTATGTTGTTACTGTGAGGATGTTCTCCCGAAATGTGTTTGTCATTCACAGTGTGGCGAATATTAGTAAGAGTGTTAAAATTGTTTGTATCACAACCATCAGTGTACTCTGTGTCACCCAGTATGCCTTTCAATCTTGTATGTGTATCTGCGGAAGCTGAACACATGTTGCTGGACTGGCAAACATTTTGTACATGTTGTTGAAGGCGTTTAAGCAATGGCTTCATAGCACGCCCTTATTCTCGTTAACGTGATGAGCACCAGCAGATAATCTCGAATATTTGCGGCTCCTATTGTCTTCTTTACTCTGAGAAACGGGTCAAATAGCTCTCAGAGTGATAAAGATTGCCGACCCCTGATAAATGACAATGGGTGGGTGGCGGGCTGTTGCAGTTTTGATACAATGTTGGTTCGGGTGAGTGGCGGGTGGATGACGACTTTAGTGATGCGGTTGCGGATTATGTAATTGCCTATCCGCGCATCTCTTGTGTGTATGTATATATATATATATATATATATATATATATATATATATATATATATATATATATATATATACATATATCAATAGTTCAGGAAAAAAACTGAGGACATTTCATCCCTACAAGCCTGTTTTTCAGGTTTCCCTGCTCCTCAGGGTAAGAAAAAAGCAAAAACAAAAATAATAGTTTCCTGAAAATGGATAAACCACAGAAAGTTTATACCAAAATAGATACATAGATTGTTACGCTTGTGTGGCATTGTAATGCAGGATTCGGTCCTCCGTGGATGCGTCAGCAAGAACACAGCAAAAAGGTAAGAACTAAGGGATTTATTAAACAAAAGGAGCTATGAACAAAAACACTGATACAAATAGAAAAGGCAAATAAAAGCGCTAGCATGGAAAGCTAGGACAAACAAACTGAAACCCAAGGGCACACAAAAGGAAATACAAAACAACTAGCGTGAAAGCTAGGAATAAAAATAAAGCTTAGCGTGAGAGCTAGCGAAAACGAGAGTGAGAGACAAGTCGTAAACAGATGTATGTGAACAAACTAAGATCCGACAATCAGTGAACAGAAAACGCTGGCTTATAAACAGGTGGTGATTAGTAAAGACAGGTGTGCTGGAAAAGAGAGTAGCAGCTGAAACTAATGAGTGACCATGGAAACGAACGAAACAGGAACTAAGTATGTCAAAACGCAGAGTGATATAAAAATGGAACAAAAATAACAATATGGTGATGATCCGACCATCGGATCACAACAGTATCCCCCCCCAAAAGAGACAGATACCAGATGTCCAAAAAAAAATACAACAAAGAATGCAAAGAAAAACTAGAACCCCCTCCCCACAACAAGAAAATCCGCAGAAGAAGGGAGGGCGGAGGGAGGTCACGGCGGAGGGTCACCAGGTCGCGTGTCCCCGAATCCACCGAGGAATAGCAATGTGGCGGCGGCGGATGGAACGCCGCTGCCGAAAAAGTTTTGGCGGCCGACCTTGAAAAGGCCACATCAGTGGCCGCCTTGCAGGATGAGGTGCACGGCGAGGCGGACGACCTCGCAGAGGCCACACCTGTGGCAGACGTGGAGGAGGCTTGGCAGCAGCAGACGAAGGTGCAGGGGCTGCAGCCGAAGCAGGTGCAGAGGCCGGCGGAGGAGCAGGCGCAGGCTTCAGCCGAGGAGCAGGTGCAGAGGCCGGCGGAGGAGCAGGCGCAGGCTTCAGCCGAGGAGCAGGCGCAGGCTTCAGCCGAGGAGCAGGCGCTGGCTTCAGCCGAGGAGCAGGCGCTGGCTTCAGCCGAGGAGCAGGCGCTGGCTTCAGCCGAGGAGGAGGCGTTGGCTGCAGCCGAGGTGCAGGTGCTGCAGCCGAAGAAGGCGGCGTCGTGGAGTCTGGCGTAGTCGTCGCCGTCGTGGAGGTCGGCGTAGTCGTCGCCGTCGTGGAAGAAGGCGTAGTAGTCGGCGTCGTGGAAGAAGGCGTAGTAGTCGGCGTGGAAACCGCAGTTGTCGACGCAGGTGTTGGAGTGGGTTCCAACTTAAGAGCTGGTGCGAACTCCAGCTTTGGAGCTGGTGCTGGAGTGGGCTCCAGCTTTGGAGCTAATGCTGGACTGGGTTCCAGCTTTAAGGCTGGTGCTGGAGTGGGTTCCAGCTTAGGAACAGGTGCTGGTGTGAGGACCAGGAAAGAGTCGATTGCTGGCGTGAGAACCAGACTAGGATTCGGTGCTGGTGTGTGAACCAGGCGAGAGACCGAAGCTGGTGTGGGAACAAGGTTAGGAACCTCTTCTGGTGTGAAAACCAGGCGAGAGTCTACTTTTGGTGTAAAAACCAGGTTAGGGACAGTGCCGAACATCGGTGGTGGAGGACGTGCTGGAGGTAATGACCTCGCAAGTCTGAACACCGGTGGAGGAGGTCTACTTGGTCGTTGTGATTTGACCGGGGGAAACACAGGTGGAGGAGGTCTACAAGGCCGTTGAGACTTGGCCGGGGGAAAAACAGGTGGAGGAGGTCTACAAGGCCGTTGAGACTTGGCCGGGGGAAACACAGGTGGAGGAGGTCTACGAGGAAGAGCTAAGCGGAATACAGGTGGCGGCGGCCTAGGAGGAGCTAGCGGTTTAACGGGCCGAAAAACAGGTAAGGGTGGCCTCATAGGAGGTTGCGGTTTGACAGTTTTAAGAAATGGTAGCGTCTGCGCTACCTCCGCAACACAGCTATAGGCCATAGCCCCCCCCTCCAGACGGGAATCCCAGACCCGTTCCCTGTGGTCAGGGACTGACCATAAGGGAGGGTGGTGGGAGGTTTGGAGGCGGGCAGACTCCTCCCCTCTATATTGTCCAGAGTGTCCCTTTGAAAAGGGAGAAAAAACCTTGGACTTGGGCTGGGAATGAGGTTTTACAGGTGGAGTTGAAAAAGCAGATGGTTGGGATTTACCAGAATAATAAAAAGAAAAAATGTCCTGGAAATTCTGTATTTTATTATTAATGTTATTGTCATTTGAAAATGGATGAGAAAGAGAATCTTCCAAAAAAAATTCCTCATTGATGATGTCATCAACGGAGGACGGGTTTGCGTTACCGGGAGGCGTCGACGAAATGACGTCATCTGCGCGGGACACAAGTTGAGAATTTGCCCAGTCGGTAAAACTGTTAGCAAAGTGTGTTATTGGGTCCCCAAACAATGGTGTAGGGGTTTTGTATGCGGACTGTAGGTTGCTGTGTTTATGAGGAGGGAGGCATGGAGTGGGAAAGTCACTGTCACGGGACGAAGCCATCGTTCGCGGCTTCCGCCTACGCGGACGAGCGCGAGCGCTGCGGGAGGGAAACTCACCGGACCGGGAAACATCGATGGGGATCAGGGTTCCATCCGGACCCCACATGATACTTTCATCCGGGTTGCATCGGAGAGTCTCTGCCTCCATCGCCCGAAACATAATCCATGTACCTTCATCGAAGGCGTCCTCGTGGTTGCCAGACGCGAAGGAACCATTCTTTGGTCGGATCTTACTGTTACGCTTGTGTGGCATTGTAATGCAGGATTCGGTCCTCCGTGGATGCGTCAGCAAGAACACAGCAAAAAGGTAAGAACTAAGGGATTTATTAAACAAAAGGAGCTATGAACAAAAACACTGATACAAATAGAAAAGGCAAATAAAAGCGCTAGCATGGAAAGCTAGGACAAACAAACTGAAACCCAAGGGCACACAAAAGGAAATACAAAACAACTAGCGTGAAAGCTAGGAATAAAAATAAAGCTTAGCGTGAGAGCTAGCGAAAACGAGAGTGAGAGACAAGTCGTAAACAGATGTATGTGAACAAACTAAGATCCGACAATCAGTGAACAGAAAACGCTGGCTTATAAACAGGTGGTGATTAGTAAAGACAGGTGTGCTGGAAAAGAGAGTAGCAGCTGAAACTAATGAGTGACCATGGAAACGAACGAAACAGGAACTAAGTATGTCAAAACGCAGAGTGATATAAAAATGGAACAAAAATAACAATATGGTGATGATCCGACCATCGGATCACAACATAGATGATACAGCAGAGGATTGGGAGAATGTAATGTGGTCGGATAAAACCAAAATTGAACATTTTGGTATAAACTCAATTCATCGTGTTTGGAGGAAGAAGAATATTGAGTTGCATCCAAAGAACACCACACCTACTGTGAAGCATGGGGGTGGAAACATCATGCTTTGGGGCTGTTTTTCTGCAAAGGGGACAGGACGGTTGATCCTTGTTAAGGAAAGAATGAATGGGGCCATGTATCGTGAGATTTTTAGCCAAAACCTCCTTCCATCAGTGAGAGCTTTGAATGGTTGACCAAATACTTATTTTCCACCATAATTTACAAAGAAATTCTTTAAAATTCCTACAATGTGAATTCCTGGATTTTTTTTCCTCATTCTGTCTCACAGTTGAAGTGTACCTATGATGAAAATTACAGACCTCTGTCATCATTTTAAGTGGGAGAACTTGCACACTCGGTGGCTGACTAATTACTTTTTTTCCCCACTGTATATATATATATATATATATATATATATATATATATACACATATATATATATATATATATATACTGTTTCCAAACGGTGTCTGCAACAAGGCAGTAAAACGGCCGATCAAACAAATCAGAAATAATCGTCATTGACCCACTAGCTGCAGAAGCTAGCTCTCCAATAAGCTAAACAAACTCAACAAATCCACGGGGACGTTTTGGTGTATTTACAAAAACGGACCAACACAAAGAGAACGCCTTCGTAAGTTAATAACACTGACACAGGTGTTCGTAAACGTGTTAGCATATTAGCTAATACCAACGACGCTAGCAGGTACGGTTATGCACTGAAAAAACACTCCTATAGACATAAATAAATAAATGATAAATGGGTTGTACTTGTATAGCGCTTTTCTACCTTCAAGGTACTCAAAGCGCTTTGACACTACTTCCACATTCACACACACATTCACACACACTGATGGAGGGAGCTGCCATGCAAGGCGCCAACCAGCACCCATCAGGAGCAAGGGCGAAGTGTCTTGCTCAGGACACAACGGACGTGGCGAGGTTGGTACTAGGTGGGAATTGAACCAGGGACGCTCGGGTTGCGCACAGCCACTCTCCCCACTGCGCCACGCCGTCCCTACATCACACATGGGACGGTTTAGTAAGTAAAATTTGTTTTAGTTACATTGTAAGACTTAAAAAAAACGTTGCTTGGAGTGATGAATGAAGAATTCATAGGAGCAGAAATGCTACGGACGGCTGGGGAACGGAAAGGCCCTTCTACTTCCGGTTCAAAGCTCAGTCAAAACAATATCGCAGCTATTCAGTGTATTTGCCTCTCTTTTTTTGCAGTGGAAATCGTTTACATAATTTGGCCGCAGGGTTCAAACTGTAGGTAAATATAATTGGGAATTGAAGTCATTTACAGCGTGTGTATAAAAAAATGTTGGAGGTTTTTGGAGGGCTTTAGACCTGTTCTTGTCTCGCATAAAGGATTATGAATGGAAACTGGAGTCTTTAGTGCTTGATCGGCTCCCTAAATGCACTTAAAGACGTCCCTAAAAAGCAGCTCACGTGTCCAGTTCTACGTTCGTCTTCATCAGAGCTCGGATCTCAGTCACACCACGTCAGCACCAAGGAACATTTGTTCGCCGTCAGACTGTGTCCCCCCCCCCCCCCCCCCCCTCACCAAGGTCTCGGTTCATTCACTTGGCTCCGCACCCGGGGGTAGGTGGGAGTGGGGGGGCCGCTGTGTTCACACCTGCCCAAACATTACGGCTGGATCGAGCTCAGCTAAATACGGCGTGGATGAAAAGCAGGACTGTTCTTCTGGTCGGGGAGATAATGGCGCGCTAAACGCCCCCGCGTTCACGGCACGGGGGCGAGGGGTTCTCGGCGTCACACTTTTAGCAAGGGACTTGGCTCTGAACGGCGAAACCACGTCAGGGAACGCTTGGGGGTGTGCCGAACTTGGCAGTCGTCACCGACTGAAGTCCGTGACTCATGAGAACCTCAGTTGGGGAGCTATGGCTACTACGAAGGTGACGATTCGACCACCGCTTCCAGGACTGTTAAATGGACAGATTAGTCAGGAATGAAAATATCAATCGTAGAGCTGGGCGATAAAAGGATATGTGAAGTGAATTATATTTATATAGCGCTTTTCTCAAGTGACTCAAAGCGCTTTACATAGTGACACTCAATATCTAAGTTACATTTAAACCAGTGTGGGTGGCACTGAGAGCAGGTGGGTGAAGTGTCTTGCCCAAGGACACAACGGCAGTGACTAGGGTGGCACAAGCGGGAATCAAACCTGTAACCCTCAAGTTGCTGGCACGGCCACTCTACCAACCGAGCTATGCCGATATCAACACATATCGCAATAGACATGCCAACCTTGAGACCTACGAATTCAGGAGATAAGCGGGTGTTGAGGTGGGAGGGTTTATATATTCCAGTATTTGTTATATATATATATATATATATATATATATATATATATATATATATATATATATATATATATATACACAGTGGGACAAAAAAGTATTTAGTCAGCCACCGATTGTGCAAGTTCTCCCACTTAAAATGATGACAGAGGTCTGTAATTTTCATCATAGGTACACTTCAACTGTGAGAGACAGAATGTGAAAAAAAAAATCTAGGAATTCACATTTTAGGAATTTGTAAGAAATTATTTTTAAATTATGGTGGAAAATAAGTATTTGGTCAACCATTCAAAGCTCTTACTGATGGAAGGAGGTTTTGGCTCAAAATCTCACGATACATGGCCCCATTCATTCTTTCCTTAATACGGATCAACCGTCCTGTCCCCTTTGCAGAAAAACAGCCCCAAAGCATGATGTTTCCACCCCCATGCTTCACAGTAGGTATGGTGTTCTTGGGATGCAACTCAGTATTCTTCTTCGTCTAAACACGACGAAATGAGTTTATACCAAAATGGATACATGGATGATACAGCAGAGGATTGGGAGAATGTCATGTGGTCAGATGGAACTAAAATAGAACTTTTTGGTACAAACTCAACTGTGCCTATCTCAACTACAATCGGGCGGAAGGGGGGGTACACCCTGGACAAGTCGCAACCTCATCGCAGGGTAAACACAGACAGATAAAATTCACACTCACATTCACACACTAGGGCCAATTTAGTGTTGCCAATCAACCTATCCCCAGGTGGGAGGAAGCCGGAGTCCGGAGGGAACCCACGCAGTCACGGGGAGGACATGCAAACTCCACACAGAAAGATCCCGAACCCGGGATTGAACCCGGGACTACCATTATCCAGAGAATAGTGCTCGATACCGTGGTGGAGCGCAATATGTAGGTGTGGGATAAAATCACAAGACTACTTCATCTCTACAGAACTGTTTCATGAGGGGTTCCCTCAATCGTCAGGAGATTTTCAGGAATTCTCCTGACGATTGAGGGAACCCCTCATGAAACAGTTCTGTAGAGATAAAGTAGTCTTGTGATTTTTCCCACACATACACATATATATATATATATATATATATATATATAAAAAAATAATACGTTCATGAATAAGTATATTTGTTCGGCCACCGTGTTCAATGGAGAAGTCTGATCTCCAAAATTTGCAGGCAGCATAACCCTTCTCCTTCGAGCTGTCCTGGATGAAATGAAATATATATATATTTTCCAGTCATTTTGGAACTTGTTATTCGTCGTCACCATGTCTCTTCTTTGTTCCTCTGCTTCGTCTCTGTTATGTTTTTCCGGACATTCCTACTTTCCATAGTTTTGAAGCAGTGCATGATGGGAATACGGGTGTTGTGCGTCAGTTTATTAACGTGCCAGCCGGAGTAAATACATGCTGAGAAGTACGTAGCTCCATGCCTGCCTACTTTATGGGTTATAGATAAACCTTTTGTTAACTGAGACATATAAAATAGTCTCCCCCAATATTGTTGTCCGGGTGGAAACCAGAAGAAATTCGGGGGTATGTTTGCCCCGAGAGATTTTCCGGAGGAGCACTGAAATTCGGGAGTCTTCCGGGAAAATCGCAAGGTTTGGGCAAGTATGCACGTAACCGATAACAATTAAAAAAAATGCGTTTGTTGGTTGCATGAACAAAGGCAGGCAGTGATCACTGATCAGTGGGCCAATCAGGTGACAGTATCAACCATCATGTTCGGTTGATTGGTTCATTACGCCTGTACTGGCTCACCTGCACTGGCTTCCTGTGCACTTAAGATGTGACTTTAAGGTTTTACTACTTACGTATAAAATACTACACGGTCTAGCTCCATCCTATCTTGCCGATTGTATTGTACCATATGTCCCGGCAAGAAATCTGCGTTCAAAGGACTCCGGCTTATTAGTGATTCCCAAAGCCCAAAAAAAGTCTGCGGGCTATAGAGCGTTTTCCGTTCGGGCTCCAGTACTCTGGAATGCCCTCCCGGTAACAGTTCGAGATGCCACCTCAGTAGAAGCATTTAAGTCTCACCTTAAAACTCATTTGTATACTCTAGCCTTTAAATAGACTCCCTTTTTGGACCAGTTGATCTGCCGTTTCTTTTCGATCCGGTGGCCATGTACTGCTTGCCTGTGTATCGGCTGGGGACATCTCTGCGCTGCTGATCCGCCTCCGCTTGGGATGGTTTCCTGCTGGCTCCGCTGTGAACGAGACTCTCGCTGCTGTGTTGGATCCGCTTTGGACTGGACTCTCGCGACTGTGTTGGATCCATTATGGATTGAACTTTCACAGTATCATGTTGGACCCACTCGACATCCATTGCTTTCCTCCTCTCCAAGGTTCTCATAGTCATCATTGTCACCGACGTCCCACTGGGTGTGAGTTTTTCTTGCCCTTATGTGGGCCCACCGAGGATGTCGTGGTGGTTTTTGCAGCCCTTTGAGACACTAGTGATTTAGTGCTATATAAGTAAACATTGATTGATTGATTGATTGATGATTCTTTGCATGTAGTGAGAAGAGGAAGTCGATAACGGGTTTTGGAGATGCTTATATTATCGTTTACTATAACATAAGGGAATGCTCCGACTTTCCGAGTAGGAGGTCCGAGCTCAAAGGGGTGTTTCCGTTGAAAGTCCGACTAGGACTACGGAACGCACCATACTACTTTGCCTGGTGCTAGCATGCTAATTATTAGCATGTTAACAGTTAAGTATATATCATCGTTTACGATAATATAAGAGAATGCTCCGACTTTCCGAGTAGGACGTCCGACCCAGGGGCGTCACTAGACCTAATACTGTACTGGGGCACACCTTGGGCACAAATAATTCATGTGAGCGTGCGAAGCGCGCAAGCAAAAACATTTTTAGCACTTATTTATCATAAAAAATACATAAATAGTGCTTTAAACTATGAAATCATATCAGATTATGTTGTTTGGATCTTTGATTAACCACCTGAAATCAATTAATGCATTTGACCTACTTGTGCACTTTTTCACTCCAGACTTCTAAACTGGGGGCTTCACGGTGGCAGAGGGGTTAGTGCGTCTGCCTCACAATACAAAGTTCCTGCAGTCCTGGGTTCAAATCCAGGCTCGGGATCTTTCTGTGTGGAGTTTGCATGTTCTCCCCGTGAATGCGTGGGTTCCCTCCGGGTACTCCGGCTTCCTCCCACTTCCAAAGACATGCACCTGGGGATAGGTTGATTGGCAACACTAAATTGGCCCTAGTGTGTGAATGTGAGTGTGAATGTTGTCTGTCTATCTGTGTTGGCCCTGCGATGAGGTGGCGACTTGTCCAGGGTGTACCCTGCCTTCCGCCCGATTGTAGCTGAGATAGGCGCCAGCACCCCCCGCGACCCCGAAAGGGAATAAGCGGTAGAAAATGGATGGGATGGATGGATGGACTTCTAAACTGCTACTGGTAAAAGCAAAAAGGAAGAGCAATGAATCTTTTTGAAATATTTATTGCAGTAATCATCTGCAAATTTAACATCGACAAAAATAAAACAAAAAATAAAGCACACCTACATCTCTGGGTTCTTTTATATTATTTAATTTCCATTTATGGCAATGTGGCTAATCCTATTTCAGATACACAAAACTATAAAATATACACAAAACAATGAAGCCACAGTAGTAGAATAAATGAACAACTGTTGTGTGTCTGTTCAGGGAATCATTTTCTGAGAAGTAAACTGTAACGTCTCCTTTTCATTTTTGCAAAGTGGTCAATCACTCTGGACAGACATGGAAATATTACAGTAACTGTTATACAGTTGACCAGTGGTTCCCAACTGCTGGGTCGTGACATAAAAGTGGATTGTGTGTCATTTTCATTGAGTCGCAGTCAGATGTGTGCATGATAAAAAAAAGTTTAGGGAGAAAAAAAATCAAATTGTGGCAACAAAACCAGATATTTTTAGCCATATTTTTAGTGACTATTAGTGAGTATTTTAGCAAAAGGCAAACGGACTAACAAGTTGAAGGAGGACTCAGGACAGACATGGAAATATATTTAAAAAAAATCTAAATGGGGCAACAAAACCCGATATTTTCAGCCATCTTTCTGAAAACAAATACAAAAATGTTACTTTTTTTTCTGGAAACAAAACCAGATGCTTTAGTTGTAACCATTTTTCTGGTGACAAAACAAGATTATTTTAGTCAAAGTCACACCGATTAACAAGTCTACTGTGCTATTTTTCTGTGAAATAAACTTGAATGATTTAAACATTTGGCTCACGTCTTGATGATATGGAAAAAAGTTTTTCTTCCTGAAGATAAAACCATTTGAGAAGCACCCAACTCACACATGCTTACTCCAAATCATCATTGATGCAGACAATAACCAACATTATGTTTCATGTTCATTGGAAATTCCCCCGACAGCTCGTACAGCAAATTAATATGTTTGTCTTGATACAAGGAATAACGTTAGCTAACTTAGCATCAGCTTAAGACAATGATGTTGCCTAGCTAGCTGGTACTTCACTTACATCTCTCATTCTTTGCTGTTTCTTCCCTGCTGCGGGCGAATAACTTTCTGATATCCATCTTGGAGTTACAGTTTGAGTCAAATCAAAATCAAAATAATGTAATTAACAAATTGTTGTTGGCTAACGTTACCTACCTCAGCAGTGATTCGCAGCCCCCCTCTCTCTCTCTCTCTCTCTCAACCGAAGTCTCGATCCACACGTGAATAAATTACCATATTAATTAGCCGTGTGCTCATTGTTAGTGGAGTGAATACAGTAGCAATCAATTACCATACTAAGTAGTATGTGCGCTGTTGCCTATGTTATGTAGACTTAAAACTCTGAAGCGTTTATTTTTTTTATTGGTGACATTTTTACTGGGGCACTGCAGATCAACAGTGGGGCACGTGCCCCAGTGAAATATGTCTGGCGACGCCCCTGGTCCGACCTCAAATGGCCGTTCCCGTTGAAATTCCGAGTAGGACTACGGAACGCACCATACTATTTTGCCTGGTACTAGCATGCTAATTGTTAGCATGTTAACAGTTAAGTATATAAACACGGCACTATTAAAAGCACCTTAGCACATTCTGGTTCAGTTTTTTCGTAATTTTGGTTAACATGCTAGCTATTAGCATTACTTTTATTGCTTGATTGAAACTTTTATTAGTAGATTGCACAGTACAGTACATATTCCGTACAATCGACCACTAAATATTAACACCTGAATAAGTTTTTCAATTTGTTTAAGTCGGGATCCACGTACGGTAGCCCGTGTTAGTAGTTTCAAATCAACATTTCCCCGTTAGACACGGAACCGATATCAATTAAAAAAAATGCATTGGTTGGTTGCATGAACAAAAGCCGGAAGTGATCACGGATCAGTGGGCGTGACACGTTAACAGCCAATCAGGTGACAGTATCCACCATCAAGTTTGGTTTATTCTTTGCATGTAATGAGAAGAGGAAGTCAATAGAGTGAGAATGCTCCGACTTTTCGAGTCGGACATCCAAGCTCAAAGGGGCGTTCCCGTTGAAATTCTGACTCGGACTATGAAATGCACCATACTACTTTGGGGAAGGCGCGGCGAAGTTGGTAGAGTGGCTGTGCCAGCAATCTGAGGGTTACTGGTTCAATCCCCACCTTCTACCAACCTCGTCAAGTCCGTCGTGTCCTTGAGCAAGACACTTCATCCCTTGCTCCTGATGGGTGGTGGTTAGGGCCTTGCATGGTAGCTCCCTCCATCATTGTGTGAATGTGTGTGTGAATGGGTGAATGTGGAAATAGTGTCCAAGCGCTTTAATTACCTTGAAGGTAGATTTTTTTTTTTTTTACTTTGTCTGGTACTAGCATGCTAATTGTTAGCATGTTAACAGTTAAGTATACAAACACGGCATTTGGTACTGTTATTTCGTACTTTTGGTTAACTTCGACTTAGGCTTCCTTTTTATTGTCATTCAAATTTGAACTTTACAGTACGGATAAGAACGGAATTTCGTTGCATTAGCTCCTGGTGGTATAAAACAGCAATATGGTGCAGATAAAAATAAATAGATTACTGTACAGATAAATATATTTCACTTTTGCATATGCATCCAGGTTTATGGATGTATGTTATATTGTTTTTATATTCCAGCGAGTTAATCCATTTTTGGGGGGAATTGAGGGGATTATTATGATGCGTTCAAGAGTCTTACGGCCTATGGGAAGAAGCTGTTACATAGTTTGTAGGTTCTGTTACGGATGCTGCGGAACCTCTTTCTAGAGTCCAGCAGTGAAAATAGTCCTTTGTGGGGGTGGATGGAGTCTTTGCTGACTTCCTAGCCCTGGTCAGGCGGCAGCTTTTTGCGATCTGCTGGAAAGGAGGAAAAGGCATGCTGGCTATTAGCATTACTAGCCTGTGTTAGTAGTTACAAATCAACATTTCCCAGTTATTTTTTCTTGTTTTTATTGCCATTTTTAGATAGTTGTGTGGAGGGAGGTGTGGCCAGTGCGCTTGCAGGAACAAAAGTCGCCGCCTCTGTCTATGGTGCTGAGGACGAGCACCATCGGATAAGGGCGGCGCATGGGCTGATGGCGAGACACAGCTGGCAGGTGATTAGATTTCACAGACGGCACGTGTTGATCAAATCATTTGTTTTCTTCAACAGTAAGCGGCCGAGAGCAGGAGGGGGATAAGACACGGAGGTGGTTGAAAAGTCACGTCCTGCTGCAGAGAAATCGGTGAGAAATTCTATGGACATTAAAACATTGTTAACGACTGCAAGCTTGGCTCCTGTGCCGTGTGTAATAGGGTAAAGGAAAGGAAGGGACTTCCACAAATTGTTTTGGTGAATATAACATATTTCGTGGGACACATTACAACTCAGGGACGGCACTCGTGCAACGCACTTAAATCACTTTTAGAAGGCAATAACATGTGATATATGATGGATAATGGATTTGTCAAGACCACAGTAAATTGCCTTAGCAGCTGCCGACTGACAAGTTTACCCAGGCCGTGCTCCTGGATTTCCATTCCTGTTCACGGCCACAAACTGTCATAACCGCCGCCGGTGACAAAGATACTATTAGCAGAATGGCGGCGGCGGCGGCGCACAGGCACTCTCATTCCGTTGTCGAGAGCGAGGCCTTGTTTTCTTTGCAAATGTCTTTAGCAGCAAAGCGGCGGCCTAATAGTCTGGTGCCTGTAGTGTGTTTAAGAGTGTTTCGGCAGGGTGTGTAAGAGAAAAACATTTTGGTTTTTTATGTGAGAGCATTTCAGTAGTGTATGTAAGAGCATTTCAGTAGTGTGTATAAGAGTGTATCAGTAGTGTGTACAATAAGAGTGTTTAAGTAGTGTGTATAAGAGTGATTCAGTGGGGTATGTGAGAGAAAAAACATTTTAGTTTATGTGAAAGCATTTCAGTAGTGTGTATAAGAGTGTTTCAGTAGTGTGTGTGAGGGAAAAATATTTCAGTTAATTATGTGAGAGCCTTTCAGTAGTGTGTATAAAAGTGTTTCAGCAGGGTGTGTAAGAGAAAAAAACATTTTAATTGTTTATGTGGGAGCATTTCAGTAGTGTGTATAAGAGTGTTTCAGTAGTGTGTGTGAGGGAAAAAAGATTTCAGTTGTTTATGTGAGAGCATTTCAGTAGTGTGTATAAGAGTGTTTTAGTAGAATGTATGAGTGTTTCAGTAGGGTGTGTAAAAGAAAAAAAAATCAGTTGTTTATGTGAGAGCATTTCAGTAGTGTGTATAAGAGTGTTTCAGTAGAATGTATGAGTGTTTCAGTAGGGTGTGTAAGAGAAAAAAAAATCAGTTTATGTGAGAGCATTTCAATTGTGTGTATAAGAGTGTTTCAGTAGGGTGTGTAAGAGAAAAACATTTCAGTTGTTTATGTGAGAGCATTTCAGTAGGGTGTATAAGAGTGTTTCAGTAGTGTGTACAAGAGGGTTTCAGTAGTGTGTGTATACGAGAGTTTCAATAGTGTGTGTGAGAGAAAAACATTTTAGTTGTTTATGTGAGAACATTTCAGTACTGTATGTAAGATTGTTTCAGTAGTGCGTGTGAGAAAAAAAGATTGCAGCTGTTTATGTGAGAGCATTTCAGTAGTGTGTATAAGAGTGTTTCAGTAGGGTGTGTAAGAGAAAAACGTTTTAGTTTTTTATGTGAGATCATTTCAGTAGTGTATGTAAGAGTGTTTCAGTAGTGTGTATAAGAGTGTTTCAGTAGGGTGTGTAAGAGAAAAAAACATTTTAGTTGTTTATGTGAGAGCATTTCAGTAGTGTGTGTAAGAGTGTTTCAATAGTGTGTGAGAGAAAAAAGATTTCAGTTGTTTATGTGAGAGCATTTCAGTAGTGTGTATAAGAGTGTTTCAGTAGAGTGTATAAGAGTGTTTCAGTAGGGTGTGTAAGAGAAAAAAAGTTCAGTTGTTTATGTGAGAGCATTTCAGTAGGGTGTATAAGAGTGTTTCAATAGTGTGTGTGAGAGAAAAACCTTTTAGTTGTTTATGTGAGAGCATTTCAATAGTGTGTATAAGAGTGTTTCAATAGAGGGTCCTCGCTCGTGTCTTTTCTTAGAAATGAAACCTTTGACTCGTTTTGAAGCCGCAGAGAAAATCCCCTGAAGAGCAGGGAAACCTGCGAAACAGGCTTGTAGGGATGAAATAGCCTCTGTGTTTTTTACTGACTTAACATATATATATATATATATATATATATATATATATTTTTTTTTTAAATTATTTTTAGTTTTTTTGTTTGTTTTCTTGTATTGTTTTTGTTCTTTTTAACATTTTTTTGTTTTGGAAATTATGTACAGATTGACACTCAGAATGAACAAGAATTGCGATTTGGATGTGACTGAACTCCTCCACGCACCCCTAATGACAAGCCTCCTGTTTTCCGTAGTAAAACACTGTCTTTCATTTCGACGGCCGGAGATGTGTGATTTGTGTCCAGACATTACCGCACTCTGTTATTGGCGACTCGTAATTGTGGGAAGATTGGCTTCACTTGAAAACCCATCAAAGTATGAAGAGATTACCTTCTGACCAGCCAAGTCTCCGACGACGAAAGAGAACAGAGCTTGAATCCCAATCAGGGCGTTGAGCTTTGACAGCGAATCAGCCTGGCTGACAGAAATGTTGAATGAAGTCAGTTCTTCTAGATTATTTTCTTTTTTTTTTCATCGTGTTTAGTGGCTGCACTGAGCCCTTTTTGCAAATCTGGGCTTTCAAACTTGAAATTGCTACTCTTAACTGCTGCACAGTGTTAAGCTCGGATCTTGTTTTTTATCAAAAATAAAAAAATAAATCTCACAGGTATGGATGGCTACCAACTCGCTGTAGCTGGGAAACTACAGGTGTATTTGTGTGTTAGACATTATTAATAGTTTTTAATGATTACATCCGTTTTTCATTTTTTATTTTGATATTTAAAAAAATGTGTGATTTACAATTTTACATTTTAAAAAATTTTTTTTAGGTGTTTTATGTGTTTTTAACACCTCTTCAATCCTTTTAAACTCACTTTGAGATTGACAAATGTAAAGTGCTTTACAAATTAAATGTGTTAATATTATTAGTGTATGGTTTAAGGTGTGTTGGCTCATCAGTTCAGCCATTGCTAAATCCTGTCGTTCGTTGCGCCCTAAAAAGTGTTAATACTGTAAGTATTGTGCTTGTTACACGCCATCTTTTTGGCAGTATTGCGCATCTTTGTCGTAGTTTTCCCTCGCCCATTTGAAGGCGTTGGAGTCGCCATGTGAAGTTGCTATAGCTAACCGGTAGCATGTCAATGGGAAAGCTGATGTGTATTAGCATCACGCTAATGAAGTTCGGGACTTTACTTACGTTGCATTGTTGGATTTTTACGCAAATGCGGTGTCTGGTTGGTCAGTACCAAAAAAAGTACTGTATCCGGTAGCCATCTCTACTCATAGAGTTAGGGTAGAATATTGTAAAAGATTTAAAAAAATATATATTTATATATTTTTTAGATGTTTTATGTGTTTTTAACTACTCGATTATCCTTTTAAACTCTCTTTGAGATTGACAAATGTAAAGTGCTTTGCAAATTAAATGTGTTAATATTATTAAGACGTTAGATGGCGCTAGTGTATGGTTTACTGTGTGTTGGCTCGTCAGTTCAGCCATTGTTGAATCCAGTCTTTTGTTGCGCCCTAAAAAGTGTTAATACTGTAAGTAATGTGCTAGTTACACACCAGCTTTTTGGCGGTGTTGTATTTCTTAGTCGTAGTTTTCATTAGCACATTAGAAGGCGTTGGAGTCGCCATGTGAAATCCTTAAAGCTAACCGGTAGCGTGTCAATGGGAGAGCCAATGTGTATTAGCATCAAGCTAAAGCAGTTTGGGACTCTACTTACTTTGCATCAATGGGTTTTTACGCAATTTTG
Source organism: Nerophis ophidion (assembly GCF_033978795.1). Classification (NCBI taxonomy): domain Eukaryota; kingdom Metazoa; phylum Chordata; class Actinopteri; order Syngnathiformes; family Syngnathidae; genus Nerophis; species Nerophis ophidion. The sequence goes on along the minus strand of NC_084634.1, from coordinate 13,079,910 downwards.
GTGTCTTGTTGGTCTATACCGAAAAAAAATACCGCATTCGGTAGCCATCTTTACTCACAGAGTTAGGGTAAAATATCATCAAAGATTTTTCATTTACTTATACATTTTTTTAGTTGTTTTATGTGTTCTTAACACCTTTTGTATCATTTTAAACTCACTTTGAGATTGTCAAATGTAAAGTGCGTTACAAATTAAATGTATTATTATTTTTAGGACATTAGATCGCGCTAGTGTATGCTTTATGGTGCGTTGGCTCGTCAGTTCAGCTATTGCAAAATCCTGTTGTCTTACGTTGTGCCCTAAAACGTGTTAATACTATAAGTATTGTGCTAATTATTGTGCAGTAACGTGCATCTTAGTCATAGTTTTCATTATTAGTTTTTCTTAAAGCTAACCAGTAGCGTGTCGATGGGAGAGACAATTTGTATTAGCATCAAGCTAGTGCAGTTTGGGACTCTACTTATGTTGCATTGTTGGATTTTTATGCAATTTCGGTTTCTGCTTGGTCGGTACCGAAAAAAGTACCGTATTCGGTGGCCATCTTTACTCAGAGTTAGGGTACAATATCGTGAAGGCTCAAACATTTTTTTTTTTTTTTAGATGTTTTATGTGTTTTTAACAACTCTTGTATCCTTTTAAACTCACTTTGAGATTGACAAATGTAAAATGCATTACAAATGAAACGTATTATTCTGATTAAGACTTATATGGCGCTAAAGTATGGTTTACAGAGTGTTGGCTTGTCATTTCTGCCATTGCTAAATCCTGTCTTTCGTTGCCCCCTAAAAAGTGTTACTACTGTAAGTATTGTGCTTATTACACGCCAGCTTTGTGCCGGTATTGTGCATCTTCGTCGTAGTTCTCAATAGCCCACTTGAAGGTGTCGGAGTCGCCATGTAAAATCGCTAACCAGTAGAGTGTCAATGGGAAAGCCAATGTGTATTAGCATCAAGCTAATTTAGTTTGGTACTTTACTTACGTTGCATTGTTGCATTTTTACACAAATTCGGTGTCTGGTTGGTCGGCATTGAAAAAAGTACCGTATTCGGTAGCCATCTTTACACCACAGAGTTACGGTAAAATATCGTAAAATATTTTTTATTTTTTTATTTAGATGTTTTATGTGTTTTTAACTACTCTTGTATCCTTTTAAACTCACTTTGAGATTGACAAATGTACAGTGCATTACAAATGAAATGTATTATTATGATTAAGACGTTAGATGGCGCTATTGTCCGCTTTATGGTGCGTTGGCTCGTCAGCTCAGCCATTGCAAAATCCTGTCTTACGTTGCGCCCTAAAAAGTGTTAATACTGTAAGTATTATACTAATTATTGTGTGGTAACGTGCATCTTTGTTGTAGTTCTCATTAGCCCACTTGAAGGCGTTGGAGTTGCTATGTGAAACCGCTAAAGCTAACCAGTAGCGTGTCAATGGGAAAGCCAATATGTATTAGCATTAAGCTAGTGCAGTTTGGGACTCTACTTACGTTGCATTGTTGGATTTTTACGCGAATTCGGTGTCTGGTAGGTCGGTACATAAAAAGTACCGTATTCGGTAGCCATTTTTACTCACAGAGTTAGTGTAGAATTTCATCCCAAAAAATGTTTTGTTATTTTATTTATTCATTTTTTAGATGTTTTATGTGTTTTTAACGCCTCTTGTATTCTTTTAAACTCACTTTGAGATTGACAAATGTAAAGTGCATCACAAATTAAATATATTAATATTATTATTGTTTATTATTATTGTTTTTTAAGAAGTTGGATGGCACTATTGTATGCTTTATGGTGCGTTGGCTCGTCAGTTCAGCCATTGCAAAATCCTGTCTTACGCTGCGCCCTAAAAAGTGTTAATACTGTAAGTATTATGCTAATTATTGTGCGGTAACATGCATCTTAGTCGTAGTTCCCATTAGCCCACTTGAAGGCGTCGGAGTCGCCATGTAAAATCGCTAAAGCTAACCGGTAGCATGTCAATGGGAGAGCCAACGTGTATTAGCATAAAGCTAGTGCAAATTGGTACTTTACTTACGTTGCATTGTTGGATTTTTACGCAAATTCGGTGTCTAGTTGGTGTATGTGCACATCAGTTCAGCCATTTTTATTTCGGTCTTTTGTTGCGCCCTAAAAAGTGTTAATATTGTAAGTACTGTGCTTATTACACACCAGCTTTTTGGCAGTATTGTGTTTCTCAGTCGTAGTTTTCATTAGCACATTAGAAGGCGTTGGAGTCGCCATGTGAAGTCGCTAAAGCTAACCGGTAGCATGTCAATGGGAGAGCCAATGTGTATTAGCATCAAGCTAATGCACTTTGGGACTCTACTTACGTTGCATTGTTGGATTTTTACGCAAATTCGGTCTGGTTGGTCGGTACCAAAAAAAGTACGGTATTCGGTAGTCATCTTTACTCGCAGAGTTGGGGTAAAATGTCGTCAAAGATGTTCTGAAGACATTTTCGGATGTTTCATAGGTAATGGAGTAATTGCACAAAGAAGCTAAAATGGAGTGACTAAAACAAAGAAGTATAGAAAAATTCCTCAGCCATCTGCCGTCTGTAGGTTTGTTGTTTTTGGCAAAGTTCTACCGAGTGATGGTCTCCAAGTCTTCAGGGCTTCAGGGCGGTCGATTGGCAACCCTCGTATTGTCTCTGGGATTTAAGTCTGGGGACAAGCGAGGCCACTCCAGGAACTTCATGTGCTTCTTCCTCACGCATTTTCTGGGTTGCCTTTTTCTTTCCTCGCGCCTCATCCAAAGGCCCCTACTTTGGGTTTTGGATGAGGTCTGGGAGAGTCTCATCCAATATTCATCGGCCCTTTCAGGGCTCTGAGCAGAGAAACAACCCCGGAGCGGAATGTTTTCACCGCCATGTTTGAATGTAGGGATGGTGGTTTTAAGGTCATATCCAGTCATGTCCTCTGAATATTCTGGCTATTAATTTTTACTCAAAACTGTCCCATGTTTGATCTTTTCATGCATACGTGATATCGTAATGTGATGAAGCTAACGTTGATAGCATACGATAAGATGCTAACACGAATTACGAGCGTCGTAATATTTTTTCAGCTGTGCCAGATTACGTTACCATCATGCCCAGTTGGCTTGATGGTGATCACTGCAGCAGCACTGAGAGCAGACACGGATAAACTAATGTTGCAATTTTCAATGCCAACAAAGAAATCGAATCAAAGAAAACAACCCAACGTGAGTAAAGTAAGGTACCATTTAAAAAAAAAAAAAAAAAAAAAAAAAAAGTGCTAGCTTGATGCTAATGTACAATGGCTTCACCACCGACATGCTAAAGGTACCAGCCCAGTTTTTTAACTGCATATAGAGAACAGCGACCATCACATAATAATAATGATGATAATGATGGTAAAAATAATACAAATAACCATAATACTGATAATAATAATATAAGTCTAATACTGATGATGATGATGATTAAAATAATAATATTATTAATTATAATTATAATAATAACGATAATGATTATAATATTTGTATTAATAGTAATAATGATAATACTGGTAATAATAATAAAAAATGAAATACAATTTACAATAATAATAATAATAATAATAGAGACAATAGTAATGATAACGATAATAATAATACTGATGATTATAATAATAATCATTGTAGTAATAATACTAATAAAAATAATAACAATAATAATATACAGACAACAAAAATACGTATATCAATAATAATACAAATACTGATGATATTAATAGTGATAATGATTTAAATAATAATAATAATCATAATCATCATAATCATAAGCATCATAATATTAATGATGATAATATTACTGATAATAATAGTGATCATAATACTAAAAATACTGAGGATAGTAATATTATTAATAATAATATCAATGGTACTGATAATAATATCAATACAACTACTACTACTACTACTAATAATAATAATAATAATAATAATACATTTACTGATGAGCATATTACTACTGCTACTACTACTAGTAATAATAATTATAGTAATAATACTCATACTATTACTACTACTACTAATACTACTACTACTACTAATAATACTCGTAATACTACTACTACTAATACAAATAATAATGTTAATACTAATTCTACTACTACAACTACTACTACTACTACAACTACTACTAATAACAATGATCATATAACTAAAAATACTGAGGATAGTAATATTAATAATAATAATAATAATAATACTGATAATATCAATACAACTACTACTAATAATAATAATAAAAATAATAATAATAATACATTTACTGATGAGCATATTACTACTGCTACTACTACTACTACTAGTAATAATAATTATAGTAATAATACTCATACTATTACTACTACTACTAATACTACTAATAATAATAATAATACTCGTAATACTACTACTACTAATACAAATAATAATGTTAATACTAATACTAATTCTACTACTACAACTACTACTACTACAACTACATCTACTACTAACAATGATCATATAACTAAAAATACTGAGGATAGTAATATTATTAATAATAATAATACTGATAATAATATCAATTCTACTACTACTACTACTAATAATAATAATAACAATACATTTACTGATGATATTACTACTGCTACTAATAGTAATAATAATTTTAGTAATAACACTCATACTACTACTACTACTACTACTAGTACTACTACTAGTACTACTAATAATAATAATAATAATCATAATACTAATTCTACTACTAATACTACTACTAATAATAATAATAATGGCACTACTACTATTACTACCACTACTACTACTACGGCTAATAATAATACTCGTACTACTACTATTACTACTATTAATAATCATCATCATAATAATAATACTAATTCTACTACTAATACTACTACTACTAATAATAATAACAATAATAACAATGGTACTACGATTACTACTACTACTACTACTACTACGACTAATAATAATACTACTACTACTACTACTACGACTAATAATAATACTACTACTACTGCTACTACTACTACTACTACTACTATTAATAATAATAATAATAATAATAATTTTAATAATCCCAATACTAATTCTACTACTACTAATACTACTACTACTACTACTACTACTACTACTAATAATAATAATAATAAAAATGGTAATACTAATACTACTACTAATAACAATGACTGTAATAATAATAATAATAATAAAATATTATGGATAAGAATAAGAATATCTGATTAAAAACTACTTCCAAATCTTATGACGCATAAAAAAATGAATGCAGCAATGTGAAAATTGTTTTTATTCTTTGGAATCCAGCAATTTTGAGAGCGTGCAACTGGATTATAATTAAGAAAAACTGTGGTTGATATAATAATAAACCAGATATTAAAAATCCTGAAGTTGTTTCATAGAAAGAAACATACTGTTGTTGGAAGCTACAAAAATTGCTTAGGATAGAATAAGACATTCCATGTTCCTACATTTGCGTGTGTCTAAATAAAACGTTAATTCTACTTTTTCCTTGTGTGCTCACCGGACTTGCACCGACCACAGACGCCCACCAGGAACACACGGAGTGTAAGAAAGGCAGCATTTTGTAAGTGAAAGTGAAAGTTTGTCACGGGCATTATTGCTTTAAGGACCGTGTCATCCATCATACATCCGACATGCGCAGCATTTAGCGGCAAAATCGTCTCTTATTTCCCTCAGGAGGTGGAAGAGACGAGAGGGACATATTGCACCTGATTTAATCAGGTGTCCGGTTTCAAAATAAAAGTCAGCTTGAGGGGCAAATTATTAAGTTTACTGACAATTGAATTGAAGTTTTTATTGACGTCGTTCAACAACAAAACATGCTGAAGGATAATGAAAGTTATGTCTGTCTGCTCAGCTAATATAAAATATGTACAAGTAAAAAAAAAACACACAACTCTTACTATAAGCCGCTATTTTTTTCCTACACTTTGAACCCCGCGGCTAACAAAACGATGAGGCAAATTTATCGATTGTTCTTTGCTGACGGACATAATGCAAATAGGTAAAACAAAATAGCAGGCAAATACACTGGAAATATATCTTTTGTACGAGTTTGCACATAACCATTTAGTGCCGTTTCGTCTTCTGGCCGTCCATAGCGTTACTACTCGTATGGATTCTTCATCCATCAATCTAAACGTCTGTGAATGTTACGATACAACTAAAACAATTCTTACGTACTAAACCGTCCCGTGTGTGATGTCTGTAGGAGCGTATTGGTACGTGCTAATGTAAAGTAATGAAGCTAGCGTTGTTAGCATTAGCTAAATTGCTAACACGTTTATAATGGCATTCTTTTTGTATCGTTTCAGTTAGTTATTGAGTTAGTGAGTTCAGCTGGTTACAGAGCTGGCTTGCGCAGCTAGTGGGTCCATAATGATTACTTCTGTTTTGTTTGATAAGCCGTTTTACTACCCTGTTACGGAAACTGCTTGGACACAATTAATTGGGTATGCAAATGAACAATTCTGTGTAAATAACTAATTTCACAATGTATAGCTGTAGCTTATAGTCCAGTGTGGATAATATATGGAAATATTTAACCCTTGTATGGTGTCCCGGTCTGTGGAACCTGTTTTTATTTTTTTATTAAAATAACAATGATACAATTAATTAATTATTCAATTTGAGACTCACTGACTTTGGCTCATTTTCTGTATATCAGAATGCATATTTAATGGCCACACACCTTACACCCCCCTTACACATTTCTGTTACATATAAGATGTCCGGGTCCACTGGACCCGGGGCTAATACAGGTTTGGAAATTGATGTTATGTGTACCACACATACACACACACACACACACCCAGACATGAGGAGGACAGAGTGTAGGTACACAGAACATCCGAGGGTCAAATGTGCGAGAAAATGAGAGCAGACATTTTGCATTTTGTGGCTTTTAATGCTTCGCAATCAAACACTTTTTTGTTAAATAACCGAACAGATGTTTATTGGGAAAAGGTAAACATCTGTTCAGAATTTTAACATAAAAGCGTTTGATTGTGAGGCATTAAAAGCCACAAAATGCAACGGGTCCATCAAACCCACAATCGCTGGCTGAGTAACAACAATCGTAACAATAGTGCGCGCGTCATCACACTTCAACATCTCCAATAACATATCTTTGCTAAGTCAGCGTTGAAAATAAAATGATGTTCTTAATGGTCTTGGAAAAAATAAAATGATAAATACACTTCAACTCGGAAATACATAAAGCACGTTACCCAGAAGGCTTGGGGCTGTAGACAGGAAAAGTTACAAGACGGCGAATAATTCACAGGATTTGTTTTAATTGGCGTAATGGCGACATATATGGACTGATCAGATCAGACTTCTTGTCAAGGTTACAGAGAGGTGAGAGGAGAAACTAAATGGAGAAGCTTGGGAAAAAACTGTATCAAAAGCTGACAGTCTGATTCATCACAGCAGGCCTTGGATTCTTTCCATCCACCTGGTGTGTCCTGTTCAAATGTTGATCTCTTCTTCCATTTATTCAGCTGTCTTGCCTTCTGAGAACACACACACCAGGCGGCACACACCGTGGACTAAGCACATCGTTTGCTGGAATGGAAAGGGAGTGCTTGCAGCATCTTGCGAGACTAAGCAAATTGTAAAGGGAGTGAATGAGTAGGAGACTGAGCAAAACGCAAAGGAATTGGGAGTAGGGGGACTTAGCAAGATATAAAGGGAGCAGTAGTGGGAGACTGCAACACATAAAGGGAGAGGGAGTAAGGGACTGAGCAAAACACAAAAGGATTAGGACTAGGAGACTGACCAAAACACAACTGGAGTGTGTGTAAGGGACTGAGCAAAATGTCAAGATAGTGGTAGTAGGAGACTGAGCAAAATACTGTATAAAGGAAGTGGGTGTAGAAGACTGAGCAAAACGCAAAGAAATTGGGAGAAAGGGACTGAGCAAAACATAAAGAGAGAGGGTGTAGGTGACTGAGCAAAATGTCAAGCGAGTGGTAGTAGGAGACCGAGCAAAATACTGTATAAAGGGAGTGAGAGTAGGGGACTGAGCAAAATATAAAGGGAGTGGGAGTAGGGGACTGAGCAAAATGCAAAAGGAGTGAGACTAGGACACTGAGAAAAATTTAAAGGGAGTGGGAGCAGGAGAGTGAGCAAAATATAAAGGGAGTGGGAGTAGCAGACAGAGCAAAACACAAAGGGAGTAGGAATAGGAGACTGAGCAAAATGTAAAGGGAGCGGGAGTAGGAGACAGAGCAGCAAAACGTAAAGGGATTGGGAGTAGGGGACTGAGCAAAATATAAGGGGAGTGGGAATAGGAGACTGATAAAAAAAACAAAGGGAGTGGGACTAGGAGACTGATCAAAATGTCAAGGGAGTGGGGGTAGGAGACTGAGCAAAATATAAAGGGAATGGGAGTAGGGGACTAAGCAAAATGTAAAGGGAGTGGGAATAAGAGACAGAGCAAAATGCAAAGGGATTGGGAGTAGGGGACTGAGCAAAATATAAAGGGAGTGGGAATTGGAGAATGATAAAAAAAACAAAGCAACTGAAGTAGGGGACCGAGCAAAATGTCAAGCGAGTGGTAGTAGGAGACTGATCAACATACTGTATAAAGGGAGTGGGTGTAGAAGATTGAACAAAACGCAAATAAATTGGGAGTAGGGGACTGAGCTAAATAGTAAGGGTGTGGGACTAGGAGACTGAGCAAAACACAAAGGGATTGGAAGCAAGTGACTGGTCAAAATATATAGGGAGTGGGAGTAGGGGACTAAGCAAAATGCAAAGTGAGTAGGAGTAGGAGACTGAGCAAAACAGAGAGTGGGTGTAGGGGACTGAAAGAAAATGTCAAATGAGTGGCAGTAGGAGACAAGGAAATACTGTATAAAGGGAGTGGGTGTAGAAGACTGCGCAAAACACAAATGCATTGGGATTAGGGGACTGAGCAGAATATAAAGGGAGTGGGAGTAGGGAACTGAGCAAAATGTAAAGGGAGTAGGAGACTGAGCAAAACACAAAGGGAGTGGGAGTAGGAGACTGAGCAAAATGTAAAGTGAGTGCTAGGAGACGAGCAAAATACTGTTTAAAGAGAGTAGGTGTAGGGAATTGAACAAAACTTGAAGGGATTGGGAGCAGGGGACTGGGCAAAAGGTAGAGGGAGTGCAAATAGGAGAATGATAAAAAACAAAGCGAGTGTGTCAAGTTAGTGGTAATAGGAGACCAATCAACATACTGTATAAAGGGAGTGGGTGTAGGAGACTGAACGAAATGCAAATAAATTGGGAGTAGGGGACTGAGCAAAATATTAAGGGAGTGGAACTAGGAGCCTGAGCAAAACACAAAGAGATTGGGAGCAAGGGACTGGTCAAAACGTATAGGGGGTGGGAGTAGCTGAGATAGGCGCCAGCGCCCCCCGTGACCCCGAAAGGGAATAAGCGGTAAGCGGTAGAAAATGGATGGATGGATGGAGTAGGGGACTACCCAAAATGCAAAGGGAGTAAGAGTAGGAGACTAAGCGAAACATAAAGGGAGTAGGAGACTAAACAAAACACAAAGGGAGTGGGTGTTGGGGACTGGACAAAATGTCAAGCGAGTGCTAGTAGAAGACCGAGCAAAATACTCTATAAAGGGAGTGGGTGTAGGGGACTGAGCAAAACGCAAAGGAATTGGGAGTAGGGGACTGAGCAAAATATAAAGGGATTGGGAGTAGGAGACTGAGAAAAACGCAAAGGTATTGGGAGTAGGAGACTGAGCAAAACATAAAGGGAGTGGGTGTAGGGGACTGAGAAAAATGTCAAGCGAGTGGTAGTAGGAGACTGAGCAAAATACTGTATAAAGTGAGTGGGTGTAGGGGACTGAGCAAAATGGCAAGCGAGTAGTAGTAGGTGACCGAGCAAAATACTGTATAAAGGGAGTGGGTGCAGGGGACTGAGCAAAACACAAAGGAATTGAGAGTAGGGGACTGAGCCAAATATAAAGGGAGTGGGAGTAGGGGACTGAGAAAAATACAAAAGGAGTATGAGTAGGGGACTGAGCAAAGCGCAAAGAGAGTGGGACATAGGAGACTGAGCAAAATGTAAAGGGAGTGGGAGTAGGGGACTGAGTAAAATATAAAAGGAGTGGGAGTAGGAGACAGAGCAAAACGCAAAGGGATTAGGAGTAGGAGACTGAGCAAAATGTAAAGGGAGTGGGAGTAGGGGACTGAGCAAAATATAAAGGGAGTGGGAGTAGGGGACAGAGCAAAACGCAAAGGGAGTGGGACTAGGAGACTTAGCAAAATGTAAAGGGAGTGGGAGTAGGAGACGGAGCAAAACGCAAAGGGATTGGGAGTAGGGGACTGAGCCAAATGCAAACGAATTGGGACTAGGAGACTTAGCAAAATGTAAAGGGAGTGGGAGTAGGAAACGGAGCAAAATGTAAAGGGAGTGGGAGTAGGGGACTGAGCAAAATACAAAAGGAGTATGAGTAGGGGACTGAGCAAAGCGCAAAGAGAGTGGGACATAGGAGACTGAGAAAAATATAAAGGGAGTGGGAGTAGGGGACAGAGCAAAACACAAAGGGAGTGGGACTAGGAGACTCAGCAAAATGAAAAGGCAGTGGGAGTAGGAGACAGAGCAAAACTCAAAGGGATTGGGAGTAGGGGACTGAGCAAAATGCAAAGGAATTGGGAGTAGGGTGTCACAGTTAGTTGGTGACGAACCCCAAGATGCAGAGACGGAGGCAGGCATTGAATAAGGAAACATGGTTTTAATATAAAATACTAGAACAAAACCAAACAAAGGGTACAAACAAAAAGCATGCACGTGGGCGGATAACAAACTAAGAGAGCTAGAATGGGAGCTAGAAAACAAAAAGGAACTTTAGCATGGAAAACAGAAGTCGCACTTGTACTTAGAAAACAAAAGACAGTAAGCTAAAAACCGCTATCAAACATAGCTTACCGCAACGCTGCATTGACACGACAGATAGCAATGACAAGTGCCACATGCAATACAATATTCCAACAGTGACTGGATGGGAAGACAGGTCTAAATAGGAGCGGACTGATTGACACCAGGTATGGTCAGGTGTTAATCAGCCACAGCTGAGGTGGAACACAGCACTCAGGGAGAAAGACAGGAAACCAACAAAATAAGAAACAAAGACAAATGCGGAATGAAAAACTAAAACATAGTCAAACTGTCAGAGGCAAGCCTGACATAGGGGACTGAGCAAAATAAAAAAGGGAGTGGGAGTAGGGGACAAAGCAAAACGCAAAGGGAGTAGGAGACTGAGCAAAATGTAAAGGGTTTGGGAGTAAGGGACTGAGAAAAATATAAAGGGAGTGGGAGTAGGAGACTAAGCAAAACAATCTTACGCTTGAACAGATTTTTGGTGTGTGTTCCTTTAACTGCTTTGTCTCGTCTTTTGATTTATTCTGCCAAAAGTTGGTCAATGCGTTTGTGGCGGTACATATATAGCGCCAAGATGAGCCACCACCTTGTTGTTGTTGTTGTTGACCCTTAGGGAGTGGGATTGGGAATTACTAAATATCTTTACTGGTCATCAGAACTTTATAATATCATATTAGACAAATACAATACAAAAAAGTACATACGGTTTGAGGGGGAAAGACATCTGAGATATAGTGGGATGATGTTGTCATGGATACTAAACATCCTTTGTTTTGGTAAGTCGTTTGCCTTTTTGCCCCATTCCTGTTGGTAATCATTCCAAAACAAGAACTGCATTCCCGAACACGTGAGAAGTAGGAAGTCTTTCACTTAGGAGATCCCAGCTGCTTATCTTCTGTTTACATTTGCATGACATAGAAGAATGTTAAGTTCAGACATTCTTTTAATCCTGATCAATCGTTATACCCCCAAAAAAATTAAACGCCTTCTATGACAACCTGAGCAGTCTGGTTGCCAGCGCTTGAATGCCCTGAGAGTTCATGAACCCACCCAAAAAAATCTTAGAATTATAAGAAACTGGAAGTCCAAACATAAACAGTCACCATGGAGACACTCATTTACTGGATGTGATCATGCGCCAACCTGTGTTTTGTTTTGAAACATGCAGAACAAATACGTAATCTGCATCACCGTTTCTTTAGACTTTAGAAACACACTTGCTGTGGGATCTTCAGCAACGCTCAGTTTTTTAGGGTACTGAAGGCATGATGCCGGGACAAGAAAATGCATGTTGCAAGAATCTTTTTAATTCAATAAAATTATGATTTTTTGGGGGGGGGGGGGGGGGGGTGTGCTCTCTCTAAATTAGCCTTTTAAGTCATTTATGTAGAAAATATTCTTATTTCTGACATAAATATGTTGATGGGCGATTTTCTCACACTATCGCAGGGGTGTTCAAAATGCGACCCGGATCCCATTTCTTGCCCGCATCTTGTTTTATATTGGCCCGGGACACATTGTAAAGACAAAATATAATATAAAACATGCAATTTCGGGAGAAATGGATTGAAAATGTGGAAATATTTAAGCCTAACCTAAAGGTTAACGTTAGCATGCTAACCGTTAGCATGCTAACCCTTAGCATGCTAAATAACCGTTAAAACGCATCAAGTACCAAGGCGTATGACTATGAAGTGTATGCATACCATACCATACCAAATACCATACCATACCAACTTTATTTATTAAGCCCTTAAAAAACAACCAAACAGACTAAAATACGTCAGTTAAAACCAAGATAAAATATATATTTAAAAATGGGATCACATGAAATATGTTATCTTAAAAAAAAAGAGTCAAATAAAAGGCAGTTTAAAATTAAAAACTAAACAACACAATTCAAAGTTAAAAGTATATAAGTAGTAAAGAGAATTGGCTTAAAACCTTAGGATGATAACATTAATATTGACAAACAAAGACCACAAACAAGTAAAAATATAAAAATGCAAAGTTATAAAATCGACTAAAATGTATAATTTTAAACAACAATCACATGAATAAATATCTTAAAGACAATGAGTCAAAAGGCAGTTCAAAATTAACATATAAAAAATGTCAAAATCTCAAACTGGGCTGAAAGGTATGTAAGTAACATGTAAAAAACTAGCTTAAAAAGTTAGCATGCTAACAGTTGGCATACGTCAAGTACCAAGCCATATGACTCTGAGGTGTTCCGGCTGCAAAACTGGCCAAATAAGTTAGCACACTAATGTTAACATGCTAGCATTAGCACGTGTTAAGTTATATGCGAATTCGGGGGCGGTATAGCTCGGTTGGTAGAGTGGCCGTACCAGCAACTTGAGGGTTGCAGGTTCGATTCCAGCTTCCGCCATCCTAGTCACTGCCGTTGTGTCCTTGGGCAAGGCACTTTACCCACATGCTCCCAGTGCCACCCACACTGGTTTAAATGTAACTTAGATATTGGGTTTCACTATGTAAAGCGCTTTGAGTCACTAGAGAAAAGCGCTATATAAATATAATTCACTTCGGCTAAAAAGGGTAAGCATGTAAATGTTAGTAATGCTTCCCGAGGCTGAGCCAATCAGTGGCCACGATACTGAACAGCGCGGCTAAATTGTTTTGGTCTTGTCTCGTGACCAATATTTTAAATCTCTGGAGTCTACATCAACTTCAGATCCATCCCTCATTTCCAAAAATGTTTCAAGTTTTTTTCATATTGTGTTTTTGTTTGTTTGTTTTCCGCCCCTTTTTGTCAAACAATTTTTTTTTTTTTTTTTTAAGGCATACACACAAAATATGCAAAATCTTCCCCCAAAAATATTTTTCAAAGTGGAATAATTGATTTGACGTAATCTGAACCTTGGATAGGTCAATAATTCATAATAACATTGATTTTGATTCATTATTATGTTTTGAGCAATGACAGTTTGATCTACTAATCCATTAATAAAAGTTTCAATCACACTCAACTGGAAGGGTGAAACATCAGGAATTTGCTGGCGATGAGGGAATAGACTTGAGAGTTTAAGTAATCAAATGGATTATCAGGTGGCTCCGCCCCAAGACCCAGAAAAACAACTACTCTGACGAGTACGATTTATCCAAAAAGTTACTTAAAAGCCTACTGAAATGATATTTTCTTATTTAAACGGGGATAGCAGGTCCGTTCTATGTGTCATACTTGATAATTTTGCGATATTGCCATATTTTTGCTGAAAGGATTTAGTAGAACATCGGCGATAAAGTTCGCAACTTTTGGTCACTAATAAAAAAGCCTTGCCTTTACCGGAAGTCGCCGACGATGTTTATAATGGGAGCCTCCAGCAGCAAGAGCTATTCGGACCGGGAAAACGACCATTTCCCCATTAATTTAAGCAAGGATGAAAGATTTGTGGATGATGATATTGATAGCGAAGGACTAGAAAAAAAAATAGATAAAAAAAAGGCGATTGCATTGGGACGGATTCCAATGTTTTTAGACACATTTACTAGAATAATTGTGGGAAATCCCTTATCTTTCTATTGTTTTGCTATTGTTTTAGTGAAATTAAAAAGTACCTGATAGTCAGAGGGGTGTGTCCACGGGTGTCTTGACGCCAGTCTCTGAGGGAAGTCGACGGCAGCTGATCTCCGGTAAGAGGCGACTTTCTACCACAATTTTCTCACCGAAACCTGCCGGTTGACAAGTGGTCGGGATCCATGTTGGCTTGACCGCTCTGATCCATAGTAAAGCTTCACCTCTGGGAATTTTAAACAAGGAATCACCGTGTGTTTGTGTGGCTAAAGGCTAAAGCTTCCCACCTCCATCTTTCTACTTTGAATTCTCCGTTATTAATTGAAGAAATTGCAAAAATTCAGCAACACAGAGGTCCAGAATACTGTTTAATTGCGCGATGAAAAGAGACGACTTTTAGCCATGTTGGCTTGCCTTCTCTGATTCACCTCCGGGAATTTTAAACAAGGAATCACCGTGTGTTTGTGTGGCTAAGGGCTAAAGCTTCCCACCTCCATTGTTCTACTTTGACTTCTCCATTATTAATTGAACAAATTGCAAAAGATTCAGCGACACAGATGTCCAGAATACTGTTTAATTGCGCGATGAAAAGAGACGACTTTTAGCCATGTTGGCTTGCCTTCTCTGATCCATAGTAAAGCTTCACCTCCGGGAATTTTAAACAAGGAATCACCGTGTGTTTGTGTGGCTAAAGGCTAAAGCTTCCCACCTCCATCTTTCTACTTTGACTTCTCCATTATTAATTGAAGAAATTGCAAACGATTCAGCAGCACAGATGTCCAGAATACTGTTTAATTGCGCGATGAAAAGAGACAACTTTTAGCCGCAAATGGTGCTGCGCTAATCTGTCCTCTACAGTCCGTGACGTCATCATTCCGCGACGTTTTCAACACGACACTTCGCGGGAAATTTAAAATTGTAATTTAGTAAACTAAACCGGCCGTATTGGCATGTGTTGCGATGTTAATATTTCATCATTGATATATAAACTATCAGACTGCGGAGTGGGTAGTAGTGGGTTTCAGTAGGCTTTTAAATAAACGTAATAAAGTAAAAGTAGTTTGTTACTACATGTTACACGCCCCCTATGCCCAACCCAGGCCGGGCACCCCCAGCTGTCGAAGGCATAGGACGCCGAAACGGCTCCTCAGCTGCTCCCGCGGAGAAGCCCCTGCAAGTCGGGCAGCTGCCGGCGTGGAACTGGGCAAGGTCAGACGGACTCAAACTGACTTTTATTCCCTTTTATCCCGGCAGCTAAAAAAAAAAAAAAATCAAGACGGTGCATTGTTTTACCGGAGGGTCCTCAAACGCGTCACCATGAATGACACCCGCCGTCTAAGTTCTTCGTAAAAGGATTAGTACGAGTTCTAACGAGATCGCCGGCGAATTTGTGACTTCACAATCCGGTTACGTGGCGAGATGAGGCGAGGGCGGCTGATTTATCGTCGTTGCCGCCGCCGCCGCTCCCGTGGCGGTGTCTATTAAACCAATCGGGGGTGTCGATTTCGCCGAGCATGTGGCGTGGAGCCGCTTGGTGTCAATCGCTGTTCACGGATCTTCTGAGGGGTTAATCCAGCCGGCAGGTTGACTTGATTCACTTAGTGGATTAGAGGGAAACTTCTGCAGCTGTCAGGGGAACCGTGGAGAGGCGTGTCTGGAAACCAAATTAGGTTTCTTCTACCAAGTTTATTAAAGTACCGCCTCAGTTACTTTTGCCCCGCCGAATCGTTTGTTTATATACAAACCCCGTTTCCATATGAGTTGGGAAATTGTGTTAGATGTAAATATAAACGGAATACAATGATTTGCAAATCCTTTTCAACCCATATTCAGTTGAATGCACTACAAATACAAGATATTTGATGTTCAAACTCATGAACTTTATTTTTTTTTTTTGCAAATAATAATTAACTTAGAATTTCATGGCTGCGAAACGTGCCAAAGTAGTTGGGAAAGGGCATGTTCACCACTGTGTTACATCACCTTTTCTTTTAACACTCAATAAACATTTGGGAACAAAGGAAACTATTTGTTGAAGCTTTGAAAGTGGAATTATTTCCCATTCTTGATTGATGTACAGCTTCCATCCATCCATCATCTTCCGCTTATCCGAGGTCGGGTCGCGGGGGCAGCAGCCTAAGCAGGGAAGCCCAGACTTCGCTTTCCCCAGCCACTTCGTCTAGCTCTTCCCGGGGGATCCCGAGGCGTTCCCAGGCCAGCCGGGAGACAGTCTTCCCAACGTGTCCTGGGTCTTCCCCATGGCCTCCTACCGGTTGGACGTGCCCTAAACACCTCCCTCGGGAGGCGTTCGGGTGGCATCCTGACCAGATGCCCGAACCACTGTGTTACATCACCTTTTCTTTTAACAACACTCAATAAACGTTGGGGAACTGAGGAAACTATTTGTTGAAGCTTTGAAAGTGGAATTCTTTCCCATTCTTGTTTTATGTACAGCTTAAGTTCTTCAACAATCCGGGGTCTTGTTGTCGTATTTTATGCTTCATAAACCGCCACACATTTTCGATGGGAGACATGTTTGGACTGCAGGCGGGCCAGGAAAGTACTTTTACTACAAAGCCACCCTGTTGTATCACATGGCTTGGCATTGTTTTGCTGAAATAAGCAGGGGCGTCCATGATAACGTTGATATGTTGCTCCAAAACCTGTATGGACCATTTTAGCATTAATGGTGCCTTCACAGATGTGTAAGTTACCCATGCCTTGGGCACTAATACACCCTCATACCATCACAGATGCTGGCTTTTGAACTTTGCACCTATAACAATCCAGATGGTTATTTTCCTCTTGGTTCACCACGTCCACAGTTTCCAAATATAATATGAAATGCGGACTCGTCAGACCACGGAACACTATTCCACTTTGCATCAGTCCATCTTAGATGAGCTCGGGCCCGGGAAGCCGGCGGCGTTCCTTTGTGTTGTTGATAAATGGCTTTCGCATTGCATAGCAGAGTTTTAACTTGCACTTACAGATATAGCGACCAACTGTAGTTACTGACCGTGTTCCTGAGCCCATGTGGTGATATCCTTTACACACTGATGTCGTTTTTTGACGCAGTACCTCCTGAGGGCTCAAAGGTCGGTAATATCATCACTTACGTGCAGTGATTTCTCCAGATTCTCTGAACCTTTTGATGATTTTACGGACCGTAGATGGTAAAATCCCTAAATTCCTTGCAATAGCTCGTTGAGAAATGTTGTTCTAAAAATGTTCGACAATATGCTTATAAATTGGTGACCCTCACCCCATCCTTGTTTGTGAATTACTTAGCATTTCATGGAAGCTGTTTTCATACCCAATCATGGCACCCACCTGTTCCCAATTAGCCTGCTTACCTGTGGGATGTTCCAAATAAGTGTTTGATGAGCATTCCTCAACTTTTCCAGTATTTATTGCCACCTTTCCCAACTTCTTTGTCACATGTTGTTGGCATCAAATTCTAAAGTTAATGACTATTTGCAAAAAAAAAACATCAAATATGTTGTCTTTGTAGCATATTCAACTGAATTTGGGTTGAAAATGATTTGCAAATTATTGTATTCCGTTTATATTTACATCTAACACAATTTCCCAACTCATATGGAAACGGGGTTTGTAGTTCTTTAAATGTGCCTTACCATTTTTCCACACTTTTTAAATACTCAAGTATTCTTCTAGGCTTGAAAAATAAAAGTAGGAAAACAACAATTTAGTGCTATTAAACAATCATTTCAAAATAAATAAATAAATCAATTTGAATTCGGATTCATTTCGATGAATGCGGTAGGAAGGGGGGCCTGCGACGCGAGAAATTTGAGGGGTGCACTAATTACATTCGCCACCAGATGGAATACAGTCGTGCTCATAAGTTTACATACCCTGGGAGAATTTATGATTTTTTTGGCCATTCTTCAGAGAATATGAAAGATAACACAAAAAGCTTTCTTCCACTCATGCTTAATGATTGTGTGAAGATATTTATTGGCAAACAACTGTGTTTACTCTTTTAAAACCAAAATGGCAAAAGAATGTATGATTTGCCTGAGTAGCTCGACAGGACAAAAAATTAAGTAAAAGAAAAACTTTTAAGTTTAATTTTACTCCATTTCATAACACATATAGGACGTTTTGTATATAAAACATTTATGAAGGCATTTTAATTTTTTTTTTTTTAGCGTTCTGTAGGGGGAATAGAGCGAATTCTATATCATCCATTGTTAGCTGACCTTTGCTAGCAAATATTTATGATTTAGAATGCAAAATAATGAGAAAACATGAGTGTTCTCGTGACTGATGAGCCCTTGATTGCCCATTAATAAAAATTGTCAAACATTGGTAATAAATTAATAGAATCACAAGTTAATTCCAAAAGTGAAGCGTCAAAAAATTGGCATTTTTGCTTTAAAATTTCTGAAAAAGCTGCCACAATTTCAGTCATTTTAGTATCGCACCAATGAGAAAACAAGCGTGCAAACTCCTGTTTTTTTTGGTATGACGAATGTTTTTGGACTGACAGACCTGGGTCTCGACGTGCCCTCAGTAGACGCACTTACAGTTGTGCTCCTAAGTTTCCATACCCTGGGAGAATTTTAAGGAGGCACTTGAAGAAAAATGGGCTGCATGGTCGAGTGGCCAAAAAGTTCCATTTTACTCTCATCACTCCAAATTACTTTGTTCCAGAAGTTTTGAAGCTAGTCTCTATGCTGTTTAGTGTAATTTAAGCGGGATTTTTTGTGACATCTGCCCAGAAATGGCTTTCTTCTGGCGACTCGACCATGCAGCCCATTTTTCTTATTTTGTTAATCTTGAAACAGCCACACCCCGATTTTTCAGAGAGTCCTGTATTTCTGCTGAAGTTATTTGTGGATTATTGTTTGCATCTCGAACACTTTTCCTGGCAGTTGTGGCTGAAATCTTTGCTGGTCTACCCGAATCCCTCATTTTCCACTTCTTAATCAGCGTTTGAACACTGCAGATTGGCATTCTCAATTCCGTGTATATCTCTCTATACCCCTTTCCTGTTTTCCATCCATCCATCCATTTTCTACCGCTTATTCCCTTTTGGGGTCGCGGGGGGCGCTGGCGCCTATCTCAGCTACAATCGGGCGAAAGGCGGGGTACACCCTGGACAAGTCGCCACCTCATCGAAGGGCCAACACAGATAGACAGACAACATTCACACTCACATTCACACACTAGGGACCATTTAGTGTTGCCAATCAACCTATCCCCAGGTGCATGTCTTTGGAAGTGGGAGGAAGCCGGAGTACACAGAGATAACCCACGCATTCACGGGGAAAGCATGCAAACTCCACACAGAAAGATCCCGAACCTGGATTTGAACCCAGGACTGCAGGACCTTTCGTATTGTGAGGCAGACGCACTAACCCCTCTGCCACCGTGAAGCCCCCCTTTCCTGTTTTATGCAGTTCAATTACCTTTTCTCACAGATCCTTTGACAATTATGTTGCCTTCCCCATGACTCAGAATCCAGAAAGCCGCACTGGATGAAAGATCCAATTGTTTGTCAGAAGCCCCGAAACTCACATTAACACACATTAATTACAAAAAAAACAGGTCACAGGTGAGGATTGGAACCTTGATTAGCCATTCAAACCTGTTTGTGTCAACTTTTGTGCATGTTATCAGATCAAAGTCAATGGGGTATGTCAACTTTTGATCAGGGTCATTTGGGTACTTTCTTTTATCATTTTGAGTTAAAAAAGAGTAAACACAGTTGTTTGCCGATAAATAGCTTCACAGAACCATTAAGCATGAGTGGAGGAAAGGTTTTTGTGTTATCATTCATATTCTCTGAAGAATGGCCAACAAATCATAAATTCTGCAGTTATTTCCTAATAATCCTCCGCGGGTCACTTGAGCGATTTCAACAAGTCACTCCCAGCCCGTCGCCGCTAAAAGGGTGTTTCCTGACAGGCGAGGTCGCCTTACGTCTCCGCGTTCAGCTTTTTAAGGCCACGCGGCTTTAGGTCGAGACTTTATTGGCGTTTGTATAGTGTTTCACGCCGCAGCCCGAGCAGCGTTTGGCCGGCGGGGGTTGGCGTTCAGGAAAAGGGCCGATGTATTTTGATAGCGGTGAGAGTCGGGGGCTGTCACGGCGGCGGCCTGAGGGAAGCTCACCTCTCGCATTTCTGAGGCGTTGCGTCAGCTCCTGCCAGGCAACAAAGGGCTCCGTCTTCCCAATTATGGTTATTAACATGGCCGGGAGGCACGGCGGCGATTAGAAAGGTGACGGAGTTGAAGAGGTGAGGAATTTAGATCTCATCCAATGAATCAACGTCAACGTGGATTTAGCAGCTTCAAGGGTGGAAACGTCGGAGGTGCTCACAAAAAAAAAAAAACATCTGTCGGTCACGTGTGGAAATGTCTTTAGAATAACCGCACAGGAATGAAAGAAAAAGACATTTTGGCATCGAATAAGAATTTCACCTGTGGTGTGCGTTATTGCATGGGGTTCTTAATCGGCTTTTCCAAGACAGAGGGGCCCGGGGCCCCACTCAAATATTGACACTGAAGTAGGGTTGTACGATACGACGGTATTAGTATAATACCGCCATACTAATGAATCATATTCTGTACTAGACGGCCTCTAAAAAGTACCGGTGGACCCCCTCCAGGGAGAATTTATAACTCCCTGGCCATTCTTCAGAGAATATGAATAACACAAACATATTTCTCACACTCATGCTCAACGGTTGTGTGAAGCTATTTTTTGGCAAACAACTGTGTTTACTCATTTTAAATCAAAACGACAAAAGAAAGTACCCAAATGACCCTGATCAAAGGGTTACATACCCCAATGACTTTGATCTGATAACATGCACAGAAGTTGACACAAACATTTTTGAATGGCTAAACAAGTGAAGTGTGGAGTGAATTATATTTATATAGCGCATTTCTCTAGTGACTCAAAGCACTTTACATAGTGAAACCCAATATCTAAGTTCCATTTAAACCAGTGTGGGTGGCACTGGGAGCAGGTGGGTAAAGTGTCTTGCCCGAGGACACAACGGCAGTGACTAAGATGGCGGAAGCGGGGATCGAACTGCGAACGCTCAAGTTGCTGGCACGGCTCCTCTACCAACTGAGCTATACCGCCCCCACTTTTCAAAGCTATACAAGGTTCCAATCCTGACCTGTGACCTGTTTGTTTTTAATTAATGTGTGTGTATAAAAGGTCAGTGGGTTTCTGGGCTTCTGACAGACCATCGCATTGTTCATTCAGTGCTGCAGAGATGTTTCTGGATTCTGAGTCATGGGGAAGGCAAAGTAATTGTCAAAGGATCTGTAAGAAAAGGTAATTGAACTGCATAAAACAGGAACGGGGTACAAAAAGATATTCAAGGAATTGAGAATACCAATCAGCAGTGTTCGAACGCTGATTAAGAAGTGGAAAATGAAGAATTTGGGTAGACCAGCAAAGATTTCAGCCACAACTGCCAGGAAAATTGTTCAAGATGCAAAGAAAAATCCACAATTAACTTCAGCTGAAATATGAGACCTTCTGAAAAATCGGGGTGTGGCATTTTCAAGATGCACGATAAGGAAGCACCTAAAGAAAAATGGGCTGCATGGTCGAGTCGCTAGATGGAAGCCATTTCTGCGCATATGTCACAACGTATCCCGTTTACATTTTGCCAAACAGCACAGAGACAAGCCTCAAAACTACTAGAACAAAGTAGTTTGGAGTGATTAGTCCAAAATTGAACTTTTTGCCCACTCGACCATGCAGCCCATTTTTCTTCAAGTGCCTCCTTAAATTCTCCCAGTATATGTAAAATTATGAGCACAACTTTGTCATTTCTTGTTTAGAACAATGTGTCCGTCGCTTAAAAGGTCCGACAGGAAACAATGAGTCGACAATGAATTTATTTTATTTTTCCAGGGTTGGAATGTGTAGTCTTCTTCTACTCACCCCACTGCAGCTTCATTGTAACACGTATGCTTCACTATTGCCCCCTGTGCGGCGGCGGGAGTACTGCATATATGTGTAACCCTGGTTTGAATGGTTTCGTCAAGCCTATTCTGGTTGATGTTCGGAGGGCCAAATGAAAAGCTCTGGCGAGCCAAATGTGGCCCGCAGGCCGCCAGTTGAGTAGAGCTAACTTATAGGCTCTAGTCAGGCTGATTAGAAAAAACAAGTACTATCCAAATATGATGCATAAGGAGGGACTCATAAATAACTGACAGAAATGTAATGTTCTTGCAATTGTGTTTTGCTGAGATAAATAAACCAAATTAATAAGAGTTATGTTTCGAACTAAACTGTCAATAGAAATAAAGTAGAAGTTAATACTGTTTCCCCACTTTAGTCATAATTATTGCGCTTAAGAAACTCTGTATTTCAGCTCCATACTTTTTATGTATGTCTGAGATTGTCATTACTGCCTCAAATGGTGGAAGAGTGTATTACAACTGAGACCCAAAGCCGACGAACATATTTTTTGGGGTGATCCTCAAGGGGGCGCTCGTGGCCCAACAAAGGGGCCCCAACCCTATGGTTAAGAAACACTACATTGTAATTAAATTACATACGTATTGAGACACTCTGTGGCCTAGTGGTTAGAGTGTCCGCCTGAGATCGGTAGGTTGTGAGTTCAAACCCCGGCCGAGTCATACCAAAGACTATAAAAAAAATGGGACCCATTGCCTCCCTTGCTTGGCACTCAGCATCAAGGGTTGGAATTGGGGGTTAAATCAGCATAAATGATTCCCAGGCGCGGCACTGCTGCTGCCCACTGCTCCCCTCACCTCCCAGGGGGTGATCAAGGGTGATGGGTCAAATGCAGAGAATAATTTCGTCACACCTAGTGTGTGTGTGTGTGTGACAATCATTGGTACTTTAACTTTAACTTTCAGGTTCCCTTCACAACATGGATGGTTTACTCCTTTTATAGCACTTAAAAGTGGACAATAGATGGCAGTAAAATCTCATTGTCAAATGTGTGTACTGCTTCATCTAGGGCTGTCGGATATAATGCATTAATTAATGTGATTATTCAAAAGAAAACATGGTATTAATCGTGCATGTACACAAATGAATCACACATTTTTGATGGAGTGTGAGTCAGTGAGAAGTTCGACAGGTGTGCTTGGTGGTAAATTTCACCCCAAAATGCATCCAAGTGGGTCTTTAGACAAAACTGTTACTGACGGCCAATGTGGAGTCGGTGGAATCTGTAGTGGAACCGCCGGTGGCAGAACTGGAAGTAGTATCTGCAGCGCACTCACCGCAGATGACGTCCTAAGGGCTACCATGGAAGGCTGAACTGGTGACGACAGCCATAGTAGAACCCCTCTCAAGAAGCGGATTCCAGAAGCTCACTCCGGCCGTAGGAAGGAACTGTTAATAGAAGCCATCGATGTGCGAAGGGAGGCCAAAAGAAGGGACACAGATAAGTCCCAAAATTACTTCAGAGTTGAAAGCGCAGTGGGTTTTAGAGGATCCACCATAGACCAAAGAGGAAGTAGAGTCGCCGGCTGGCGATGCACAGGAATGGGAAGAAGTCTGGCTCCGGAAAGCCAGGGTCTAGCACAGATTGAGCTTGTATTTAGGAGGCCAATAGGCGTGCTTCGGCAGGGTTTGGGCTTTGTACAGCGCAAGGGCAGGAACACGCTTTGGGAAGACGAGGCAAAGGCGCCGGTAACTTAGGAAAGCCGAGCGGCAGGCATAGACACAGCTCAGGCTTTTGGAAGCCGAAGCATGGGCGCCGGCAGAGCTTGAGCTTCGGAAAGCGCAGAGGTAGGAACAGTCAAAGCTCAGACTTAGGGAAGCTGAGGGGCGAGTGCCAGTAGAGCTTGTGCTTTGGAAAGCCCGGGAGCTGGCACCGGTGGAGCTTGTGGTGAAACCACACAAATCCGGCCTCCAACTCAATGGCCAGTCCAAAACGCTGGTGCCACGTCGCCCATGGGTGCCCCCACAAGGTCACTCGCTGGCTGGATGATTCTATTCCAAACGAGCATCGCTATGGTAGAAATGGAGACACGAGATGACTTGCAGGTAAGAAGAGTCTTTAATTGTCGCAAGTAGTGCAGAAAACATAAGCAAGCTTGTCAAGCCAAGCAAGCAGGATATCAAAGGTAACAATTACAATCATCCAGCCCTGTCTGAAGGGCTGGCAAACAGAAAAGCCTGATTGGCAACCCTGAACCCGGTTTGCAAATCAGAAACAGTTGAGGGAGAGGAGTGGCGGGACCAAACAAAACGGAAAATAAGGAAACACAAGATTAGGTCAAACATAATGTAACTTTATGTATCTAAAGTTGTCACACTGCTCTTTAAAAAGTGTTAAATACATATAAATAAGGTGACATTCGTGCAATTGCTCCCCTTCATTGAGCTCGCAAAGCTCATTGGTGAGTAGAAGAAAAGTGCCCTGCAGGTTTTTCTGTCTCCACATTCCTCTCACACTAAAGCCGGAGTGTCAGCGCTCAGAAAAACGCAAACATCCGCTCGCACGTCTCACTCACAACACAATGCGCTTCTGTGAGTCAGGGAACTGCAAATGTTTGTGTTCACCATCCAGAAGTCAGCTGGGACACCATTTCATCGAACGATTCAAAATACAAGTGGAAGTTGTTCCAACTTTCATTGGCAGTCGTGTTTGACAAAGATGATCTGATGAAAAATCAGTTTCAATAGAATGCTGCATTAACCTTTTCCACAAGGAGTTTTATTCCTCAGCTAACACTTCATAATGTTGATATTTAATCCTTGTTATCATGCTTTACTGTCTTCCAGGCTTGCAATTTGAATAAAATATTTTCATAACACACAGACAAATCAAAGGTATGTCTTATTCAATACAGTACATACTTTGACTCTCTCACAACTCTTCAATGTCACAATTACATCTACCCATCCATTTTCTGCTGCTGTTCCGAGGTCGAGTCGCGGGGGCAGCAGCCTAAGCAGAGAAGCCCGGACTTCTCTCTCCCCAGCCACTTCGTCCAGCTCCTCCCGGGGGATCCCGAGGCGTTCTCAGGCCAGCCGGGAGACAAAGTCTTCCCAACGTGTCCTGGGTCTTCCCCGTGGCCTCCTACCGGTCGACGTGCTCTAAACACCTCCCTCGGATGCCAGAACCACCTCATCTGGCTCCTCTTGATGTGAAGGAGGAGCGGCTTTACTTTGCGCTCCCCCTGGATGACAGAGCTTCTCACCCTATCTCTAAGAGCCGGCACCCGGCGGAGGAAACTCATTTTGTGATCTTGTCCTTTCGGTCATAAGCCAAAGCTCATGACCAAAGGTGAGGATGGAAACGTAGATCAACCGGTGAACTGAGAGCTTTGCCTTCCGGCTCAGCTCCTTCTTCACCTCAACAGATCGATACAGCGTCCGCATTACTGAAGACGCCGGACCGATCTCCCTGTCGATCTCACCACCAGATGCCCGAACCACCTCATCGGGCTATTCTCAATGTGGAGGAAGAGCGGCTTTACTTTGAGCTCCCCCCGGATGACAGAGCTTCTCACCCTATCTCTAAGGGAGAGCCCCCCCACCTGGCGGAGGAAACTCATTATAGCCGCTTGTACCCGTGATCTTGTCCTTTCGGTCATAACCCAAAGATCATGACCATAGGTGAGGATGGGAACGTGGATCGACCGGTAAATGGAGAGCTTTGCCTTCCGGCTCAGCTCCTTCTTCACCAAAACGGATTTCCATTACTAAAGACGCTGCACCAATCCTTTCTGTCGATCTCACTATCCACTCTTCCCTCACTCGTGAACAAGACTCCAAGGTAATTGAAATCCTCCACATGGAACCAGTTCTCTAGAGAGGGGCTGGACTCCCTTCCACTCTGGCGTTGCACGCAATTACGCTTACAAAATTATGAAAAATAAAATGTATATCTTAATGTATGTCAGTAGAAACTTGGGCTGCGAGTCTTTGGGCAACACACGATTCGATTCGATTTTTGTGGGTAACAGTTCCATTCAGAATCGATTCTAGCGTTAAAAGTCATGTTCGATCATCTCACTGCTGCTATCCAGCTCACAAACCCGAATTTATTTGGCTTTGCTTTCATGCTGCAGGCTAAACAGTGCTGGGTTATTTTGATAACCCGATTTATGAGTTTTGTGGTGAAGAAGAAGCTGAGCCAGAAGGCAAAGCTCTCAATTTACCGGTTGATCTACGTTCCCATCCTCACCTATGGTCATCAGCTTTGGGTTATGGCCGAAAGGACAAGATCACGGGCACAAGCAGCCAAAATGAGTTTCCTCCGCCGAGTGGCGGGTCTCTCCCTTAGAGATAGGGTTAGAAGCTCTGCCATCCGGGAAGAGCTCAAAGTAAAGCCGCTGCTCCTTCACATGGAGAGAAGCCAGATGAGGTGGTTCAGGCATCTGGTCAGGATGCCACCTGAACGTCTCCCTCGGTAGGTGTTTAAGGCACATCCGACCGTTAGGAGGCCATGAGGAAAACTCAGGACACGTTGGAAAGACTATGTCTCCCGGCTGGCCTGGGAACGCCCCGGGATCCCCCGGCAAGAGCTGGACGAAGTGGCTGGGGAGAGGCAAGTCTGGGCTTCCCTGCTTAGGTTGCTGTTACCGCGACCCGAGCTTGGATAAGCGGAAGAAGATTTTTTTTAATAAAAAGGTCCTTTTTTCTTAAAGGGAAATTTATCAAGGATTAATCTCATTAACATTATTTACATGCTGTAGAGAACTACTAATGTAATGATCTGTCATGTTTGTTTAGTACTTGACTCCCTCAGTTCCTGTTTTGAGCACCCCTGGGTTTCTGTTTTCGTTGCCATGACTGCAGATTGTTTTCACCTGCCTCTGATTAGTATTCGGGATGCTCACCTGCTTCTGGGCACTCATCAGGGAGCTACTTTATTCCCTGCTTTTCGCCACACTCAGTCTGGCTTTCTTTTTTGCTTCCATGCAAGAGTTACGACGGCTATTACTTTGATTCCTTAGCTAAACTTAGCCTTTTTGTTTGCCTGTTTACATGCTAAGCTTTTCTTGTTTGTTATTCCGTTAGCTTCCCGTGCTATCGGCACGCTGGTGCTCCTTTATTTGTATCACGCATGATTTATGGACAATAAATCATTTCCTTACCTGCACCTTGCCTCTGGAGTCCCGTTGGCATCCTGGGAGGACGGACAATTATACTTTTGTCATAATTCCTGGTTTTGCAGTGCTGCCACCTAGCTGGAAGCTTGTGTATCGTTCAAGAATGAAATAATGTTTGGCTACCTCTCCCAGCTCCAATCATACATGTTTAACATTCCAAATATGCGTATCTATTTTCCAGCTCGACAGACTGGGAATTGTTGCACGCTCACTGGAAGTCCCAGTTGCGTATTTGACCAAACACATTAAACAGAACATTGTGTTGCCTTGTAGTTTGTTACAGATTTCTCAGTTGACATTAAGAGGACCGCTGACTGATATGTGCCTCACAGTGAGACTTTGTGCGGATGTGTTGGCTGATTTCTTTCGGGAATATGTGCATAACTCAGTTTGTCAGGTGGAGTGATTTGTGCAGGAATGTCTCCCTGGTGCTACCAGGACCTCTCGCTGGAGACAAAACAATTGAGTCAGAACACGCTAAAAAGCTTTCCTGCTGAAAAAAAGGAAATAAGCAAAGATTTCTCTGATGGAATAACGCCACCCCGGCCCATCGCACTCCCAGCACATTATCCACAAATGTAACCAGAAAGCTTCGGTTTCCGCTTAGAAATGGTATCTCGTATTACCGAGATCAGTTACAGTTCAGGTGTTTTTTTCAAAGTATGACCAAAGTGCTAGCCACGAGTTCTGGAATAATTATGTAGACATTATCAAACAACTTTTATGCTTAAGGGCTGTTGCTATGATTATTGTCAATTGTGCTCGAGTGGTATTTTTCTTTGTTTGAGCAAAGCTGGCAATCCAAAAGAGTGCAAACCAGTCTGGTATCAGTGCATGCTGACTGCCAAGGCCGAACGCCGCCGTGACGCAGACAGAGCAGAGACAAGGCGATATCACCAGCGTCAACACGTTTGCATTTTTGTATAATCATACGTTGTGTCTAACTGGAGTTGTCGAGATTACCCCCTTTCCTCAGTGGTGAAAACAGAGACCTCCCAAATAAATAGAGGAAGCATGCGGGCTGGAATTTTAGAACATAGTTTGGATCGGTAACTAGAATACAGCCCGAAACACATGTCTCCTCATTGAGCCAATTTGAACTCTGTCTCTGCATGATTCCTTGATTCTCGTTTGTTTAATAGTTGTCATCAGTGTTTTAACCTGTTTGAAGTGATTACATTTTGGGATTTACCTTACATCACCTTTTCAGTGGTCTAGTGGTTGGAGTGTCCGCCCTGAGATCGGTAGGTTGGGAGTTCAAACCCTGGCCCAGTCATACCAAAGACTATAAAAATGGGACCAATTAGCTCCCTGCTTGGCACTCAGCATCAAGGATTGGAATTGAAGGTTAAATCACCAAAAATGATTCTTGGGCGTGGCCACCGCTGCTGCTCACTGCTCCCCTCACCTCCCAGGTGGTGATCAAGGGTGAATGGTCAAATGCAGAGCATAATTTCACCACAGCTCTTTGTGTGTGACAATCACTTTATTTACGTTATAAGGCTGAACTTCTATGCTCGCCGCCTGGCCTTCATCCCCAGGGACAAAGATTGGAAGACTGACAAGAGGTTCCACTCTGTTTATTTTATCCCGCCACAGAATAAAAGTGCCCAGATGCACAGTTTGAACCCTCTCACACTTTATAAGCCAGAGATGAACAAAACAAACATGTCATGTCTTTGAGATCATGTTCTGTTTAGTTATGTTCTGTTTTGGTTTTGATTCCATTAGTTCCTGTTTTTGCACACCCTGGTTTGTTTTAGTTTCCATGATCACCAATTAGTTTTCACCTGTCATGTCACGCACCTGGTTCATTTGGACTCACACACCTGTTTTCAAGCACCACAGCACTATTCAAGCCTGTAGTTGCCAGGCAGTCAGCCTGCCGACATCACCTTCTACTCGCCTACTACACACCGATGTTATCCATGCCGATGATCCATGTTCTTGTCTCATTCCAAGTAAGTTTTTCGTTCTTCATGCCAGAGTGAAAGTTTTTGTTTTATGTCCATAGTATTAACTTAGTGCAAGTTTTTGTTTTCATAGCCAAGTTTTGAACCTCCGCTGAGAGCGCCTTTTGTTTGTTCCTGTTTATAGTAAAATGAAAATATGTCATTACCTTCACGTCATGTTCGGTTCAATCGCTTTACAACACGGGAAAGCAAACCACACCATAGTCCAAGTAATGACAAAACACTATTTCATTCACCCTCCCACTCATTACCTCCGCCCGGAGGTTAACGGGAAAGGAGGGAAGAGTAAAAAATATCAGTCAAAGGCTGGACACTCGGGAAAGGGTTTAAACAGAGTCCAAGGGAAAAAAAAAACTAATTTGCTATAGCACACATACACATGTTACCATGTAATCACAACAACTCGCAACGGGGGGGCCTGCTGCTATAAAGCGCTACCCAGCTGTCCATCATCCCGAAGGACAATCAAGCAGTGGTGAAGGCGTGTGTTTCAATTTGTGTATATGCCCATTGTCTGTGGGTGTATTGGTGTAGTGTCCATAGGCCCGGGGCCGTTCTGCATGCAATGCAAGCATTGTTCGACTTCCAGTTGTCGTTGGGGAGGGAGGGAGGTCAAAAGTATCCTTCTTTGAGAGTCTTCGTGGGATGTTTTCAGGACAGCCTGCTCCTGTTGTTGCGTCAAGGCCATTCGAGGGAGTCAAATCGTAGATTAGGATTTTTGTTTTTCCGAGAACAGACATTACAATGTCTTGTCTGCTCTCATATCCAATGTTTCCCTTTTAACAAACTTCTCCATGATGTGATCCATTTTGTGATTCAGTTCAGAAATCGCCCCAGACTGTGATCCCACAGCCCGACCCAATCCGTCCATTGCGACGAACAGCCTCTGGCCTCCTTGAGTGGCTGCCATTGTTTTACATAGCTCGGTTGGTAGAGCGGCCGTGCCACCAACTTGAGGGTTGCAGGTTCGATTCCCGCTTCCGCCATCCTAGTCACTGCCGTTGTGTCCTTGGGCAAGGCACTTTACCTACCTGCTCCCAGTGCCACCCACACTGGTTTAAATGTAATTTAGATATTGGGTTTCACTATGTAAAGCGCTTTGAGTCACTAGAGAAAAGCGCTATATAAATATAATTCACTTCACTTACAAATTTGACGATCCACCACAGCAATGCCCAGCCCAATCAGCAGGTGCCCTGAGATCACGGTTCCAAATAGGTCGATGACTTCCACGTATTCGATGGAAAAGGACAGAGAGGCACATGATTCACCATTTTTCCCAGGAATCTCTTTTGTAGCCCGCAGCAATGGTTCTATCAGTGCAGCCAGGCTCCCCAGAACCTCTTTTCCTCGTCGAAAATATTTTTTCAATTGAGTCGAGGGTCCAGCTAATCATTCCCATGTCTGATGTTTATTTTTGGAGGACAGCACAAAGAAAGAGGCTTAAAAAAAAAGTTAAGACAAGACAACGAGAGCAAGCAAATTAGTTATTTACAAAGGAATATTCTGTAAATGTTTACGTAATTTAATTGTTTCTGTAACACAGCAGTAAAACGGCTGATAGAACAAAACAGAAGTCATCGTCATGGACCAACTAGCTTCGGATGCTTGCTCTCCAATCAGGTAAAAATACCCAATAACGCAAAAACAGCAACTTGAGGGTTCCAGGTTCGATCCCCGCTTCTGCCATCCCAGTCACTGTCCTTGTGTCCTTGGGCAAGCCACTTTACCCACCTCCTCCCAGTGCCACCCGAACTGGTTTAAAAATGTAACTTAGATATTGGCTTTCACAATGCAAAGCGATTTGAGTCACGAAAGAAAAGCGCTATATAAATAAAATCACTTCACTGCACTTATGGCCCTTTAGCGAAAAAAAAATCATAAATTAGCCGCATCGTTTTATAAGCCGTAGGATTCAAAGTTAAAAAATGTAGTGGGTGTGGCTCTATATTTTTTATTTTTTATTTTATTTGATTCATTATTTAAGTACAGGGGTTTTGTTTATTCAAACACAATGTTACTGCTCAAACTGTGTATAATTTTCCAGTAGCCAATAAATGTTACATATACCCATTAAATTAAACCTCTTCCTAGTTTTTGATGAATACTTGGACTTACAGCGCTACTGTATTATGATGTTGGTCCTTATGGTGGAAAAATGTTTGAGAACCACTACTCTAGTTTGTTTTATGCCAGTCCGAAGTAAATCTTTTTATTTTTCCTGTTCTCTTAACAGTTGTTCAGACTCCAGCGATTAAAAAACAGACAATATATTTAAAGGGGAAAATAAAGATTTGAGATCATTCAGGTCAAGAATTTCAGTATGGACAAAAATCCATGACTGAAACACACTTAACTGCTCCCCCCTTCCCCCAATGCTTCTATTTTGACCTCGGTTCAAACCTCCTCCCAGCGACAACTCGTCTGCCCATTAGGTCATGTGGTGTGGCACGGATGGGGAGGAAATGCTAAGACAGGTCATTGCTGCTGGGTGGTGTGGAGCCGCCCGCACAGCGGGGCAGCGAGGGGCATCATTACGCACCATTGCGGTCAGTCACCCACCGTTTAGCACACATAACCCCCCACCCCACCCCGTCTCCTGCATGTGCGCTTCAACACGGTGTGTGCCGAGTTACAGCTCCGCCATTGCAGCTGCGGTGGATGCACACGTGTCGGACGCAACCAAGCAGTTTGGTTGGACACCCCCTCCAGGAATTTTTTTTTTTAGATTTTATATATATTTTTTAAAGTCTTCACAGTCCACATTTTCAACCAAATCCGACCATTAAAAACCGTTCTCTTAGTTAGGACATTAACATTTTGTACTTTTTTTTTGGTATAAATTCCAGGTTTTCCGGGAAATACGAATAAAAATATTCTCAATTCGAAGTGTTACTACGGTGAAATTTCTCAACCGTTTCCAAAAATTCCAACACCAACACATTCATATCATCTAGGATAGTAGTGCGTGTATCTGTATTTAAAAAAAAAAAAATCCCTGAAAATGTTTCCTGA
Organism: Nerophis ophidion; assembly: GCF_033978795.1. Taxonomy (NCBI): domain Eukaryota; kingdom Metazoa; phylum Chordata; class Actinopteri; order Syngnathiformes; family Syngnathidae; genus Nerophis; species Nerophis ophidion. The sequence continues at coordinate 13,047,389 of NC_084634.1, read as the reverse complement.
AATTCCAAAATTTCCAGGAAATCTAAAAGAACATTTTGAAAGTTCTACAACGCCCAAAATTTTGCGCCATTTATTTACCAAATTAAAATAACTTTTCGAAAAAATTGCGGTAAAAGTTGAGATGTTTTAAGGCTGGACACAACCAAGCAGTTTGATTAGACAGCCCCTACAGGATTTCACAGGATTTATTTTAGATTTTAAAATGTTTTTAAGAGTCTTCACAGTCCACATTTTCAACCAATTCCGGCCATTGTAACATTCCTCTTAGTTAGAACATTAATTTTTTTTATTTTATTTATTTTTTTTTTTTTGGTACAAATTCCCGGTTTTCCGAAAATTCCAGGAATTCAGAAACAAAAAGTGTTACTATGGCGACATTTCTCAACCGATTTGAAAAATTCCAACACCATAATGTATCTGTATTTAAAAAAATCCCTGAATTTTTTCAATCAAATTTCCAGGAAATCTAAAATGACCTTTATTTCGCCATCTTTTACCCGATTTGTACCTTTCAACCATCCACACACATTACTCACCCAGAATATTTAAGGTAAAAACATATTTTCCATTTCCCCAAATTCAGGGTTTTCCAGGAATTTCTCATTTCTCCACATTGACAGTGAATGGGCAATTTACAAACTTCTGCATATCCCACATTTCTCATCCGGTTTGCATCATTCCATGTAAAAAAAAAAAATGATAAAATATATATATATATATATATATATAAATGTATGTATGTGTGGGAAAAATCAAAAGACTACTTCATCTCTACAGAACTGTTTCATGAGGGGTTCCCTCTATCATCAGGAGATTTTATTGGAAGCATTCACATACAACGGTTTATATAGGGCACAGAGTGGGTGGGTACAGGCAGGCGTAGGGGTGTGGTGATTGGTTCATGTGTTGCCTAGGAAGTGTTTCCATCTTTAACGGCATGTTGATATGATATCACTGCGCTTGTTGAGGAATGACAGGTCTGGATGATGTATAATAAACAGTTTCTCTTTTAAGCATAGGTTGCATCTTTTATTACGACTGTTGTAAGGTGTGCTGGATGCAATAAGTTGCCATGTTATTCAACAACATGGCAAATTATTGCATCCAGCAACTGATTCGAAAAATCCCAACACCAACCCATTCATATCATTTAGGACAATTGTGCTAGTATTTGCATTTAAAAAATTCCCGGTTTTCCTGAAATTCTCAGAAATTTAAATTACATTTTAAAAGTTCTACAACGCCTACATTTTTGCACCATTTTTTACACGATTTGTACCTTTCAACCGTCCACACACTACTCCCCCTGGATATTTAATGCATAAACATAATTTCCAATTTCCCCAATCTCCCGTTTTCCAGGAATTTCTCCCCATTGACACTGAATAGGCAATATACAAATGTTTGCATATCCCACATTCCTCATTATATATACAGTATATATACACATTATTTTACTATCAATATTTGTTTCACCTAAGTGAGTTTTACCGCAATATCTTAAATGAAGTTTGTATTCCAAGACGGTAACCACAGGATTCACGTCAACAGATTGGTCTTTTGTGCAAGATCTTTGTGAACAATGAACACAAAGAAATGTGACCAAGTCTCGCTGTAAAACAGGCGTTATCAGTTTGTCCAGCCGGAATCCATCGGGGAATAAATATGCGCATAACCAAGAGTTGAATGGAATAAAATTGCATTCAGGGTCTCTGTAGGTCAACCTTTTACTTTCAATTCCTGCCGGTCCTATAAATGTCTGGTACGGCCTGAAAAACACAAGGAATCCACAATATCCATGCATGTGTGTAATTTTTTTAGGATCTTTGTCAGGCCAACATTCACGCTTATGCGTCACTTTTTTCCCGATTGAAAGAATCTTGGAGATTTAGGTGAAGCATTTCGTATTCGTGGTTCATACCCAGCCAAAAGGTTTCAGCTTTGTCCTGATACCAAAATGTTGGTGTCAGAACCAAAATGTATTCCGATACTGATTAATACAAACAATAACAGGACATTTTGGACATAGTTTTGTTCGGACTGAAATCAAAACCTCTATTCGCGGACGTCAGGGTTTGGTAAACAAGTTGGGGAAAATATCAACTGGCTTGTTTCGAACAAGGAAAACCTGTTTTATTAATCTATCCACAACATCTTCTTAGTTTTGAGTTCAAATGTTCTGCAAAAACATGCTTTAACATAAAAAGTTCACTTTAATTAACTCTGGACCAGCCTGGTTTCTCGCCTATAATAGTTGGGTATGTCGTTACTAACCTTGCTATGGTAGCTTAAACCAAAGACCACTTAAATATTAACACTGAATTAGTAATCTTACTCTTAACCTTAATCCTATTCAATAATTAAATCTAATGTACTTATGGTTTACAATTCTGGCAAATGATATAAAAGCTTGTTTTAATCACAAAGACAAATATCGAGGCTTAGGTCAGGCTGATTACAAAATTAAATACTAATTAAATATATTGCAAAAAACGGACTCATAAAAATTATTTTCCGCACAATTATGTTAGATGAATAAACACGTTTAATAATAAAAAGTTAATTAGCTTCACCATTTTGGTCATATTTTTTTGCGCTTGAGACACTTCTCTATGACTTTAGCCACTTGCTTTTGTTTGATATTGTCATGACTGCCACAAGTGGTGGACAAGTGTATTACAACCGAGCCCATTCGGACCACAGCTGAGAAAAACATAATTTTTTGGCGGCTCTCTAAGAAGGTGGTTTATTAGAATCAAAATCAGAATCACAAATACTGTATTAATCCCCGAGGGGACAATTAGGATTTTCAGCACTAATCCCATTCAAAAGCAGACAAGCATTACAGGGAGACAGAACAGGATCGCAGGGAGACAGAACAGGATCGCTGATGGGTCTGACCCCTTAAAAAAATGGTGAGAAACAGGTAAACGCTGGGGAGGGGTGAGAAAAAAAAAAATCAGTCCAAGCCTGGGCCCCTGGAGAGGGGTCCAGACTGAGGCAAAAGAAAACAACATTATAGCCATAGCACACATAAGCATGTGTGTAAGAGGGAAACATCAAACATCGAAGAACACAAAGGACATTAAAGACCTTAAAAGAGCAGAGTTGATGCAACCACTTCTACATACATCTACAAAAGTAAAACACCAAAAAAAGACAAACAAATCTGCACTGCGTTGGCCTCTGCAGTGTTCCACGCAAGGCCAGAGATAGGAGCAGACCCAACAAAGCAACCAAGAGTACCGACTTCATCCTCGGCCGCCCATTAACTCTCGGCTAGTGTCCAGTCCGCATGGAGGAGCGTGGGAGGCGTCCAAGGAGACCGAGGTGTCCGATAACCTGCTCATTCAGCCAAGACACTGTGAAGCTCGTCCGTCCCGGCGCTCAGTGCCAGCTCCACAGCCCTGTCTCTTCAACCGCATCTAAAAAAATGCTTGTTTAATCTTAACTTTGAAGGACATTTTATCAAATATGTGTCAAAACTAAGGATGTACGATAATATCGGACTGCCGATATCATCGGCCGATAAATGCATCGAAATATAGTATTGAAAATTATCGGTATCGGTTTCTAAATTATCGAAATCAGTTTTATAAAGTAAAAATTATGACTTTCTAAAACGCCGCTGTGTACATGGATATACTTGCATGCTAACACAGGCATGACATTTTTCGAGCTAAATTTGCTTCTATATACCCGAGAGTCAAATAACTTGGTACGTGACACTTGTTAACTGTTAGCATGCAAACATTAGCATGCTAGCAAGCTAATATTAGCATGTCAAATTCCCCCCCCCCCCCCGTTTTTTAAACTTTTTTATTTACTTCCACACACATAAACCTTACAGCCGTGTTACTTAACCCTTGTGTTGTGTTCGGGTCTGTGGGACCCGTTTTAATTTTTTATGAAAAGAAAAATGACACGATTAATTTATTTTTTAAACTGAGACTCACTGACTTTGGCTCATTTTCTGTGAAGAACATATATCAGAATACATATTTAAGGACCACACACCATACACCCCCTCTACACATTTCTATTACGTATGAGATGTCCGGGTCAAATGTGCGAGAAAATGAGAGCAGACAGTGTTGACAAACAATGTTGCAACCTTGTGAGGGAACCGCAGGTCCAGAAACACAAAATAAGAATCCCTGTGGGATGCAGAAACTGGCAAATAAATGTTTCCATGCGACATTCATATTGTTTTTACTCAGCAAGCGTTTGTGGGTCTGATGGACCCGTTACATTTTGTGGCTTTTAATGCCTCACAATCAAACACTTTTATGTTCAAACTTTAAACAGAACACTAAACTTCTGTTCACTATTTTAACATAAAACTGTTTGATTGCGAGGCGTTGAAAGGTTGCAGCATTGTTTGTCAACACTGTCTACTCTCAGTTTGTCGCACATTTGACCCCGAAATGCAACGGGTCCATCAGACCCGCAAACGCTGGCTGAGTAACAACAATATGAACGTCACACGGAAAATTTCTTTGCCCGTTTCTGCATCCCACAGGGATTATTATTTTGTGTTTCTGGACCTGCGGTTCCCACACAAGGTTGCAACATTGTTTGTCAACACTGTCTGCTCTCATTTTCTCGCACATTTGACCCTCTGATGTTTTTGTGGCTTTTAATGCCTCACAATCAAACACTTTTATGTTAAAACACTGAACAGATGTTTACCTTATCCCAATAAACATCTGTTCACTATTTTAACATAAAACTGTTTGATTGTGAGGCGTTGAAAGGTTGAAGCATTGTTTGTCAAAACTGTCTGCTCTCATTTTGTCGCACATTCGACCCCAAAATGCAACGGGTCCATCAGACCTACAAACGCTTGCTGAGTAAAAACAATATGAACGTCGCACGGAAAATTTCTTTGCCAGTCTCCGCATCCCACAGGGATTCTTATTTTGTGTTTCTGGACCTGTGGTTCCCACACAAGGTTGCAACATTGTTTGTCAACACTGTCTGCTCTCATTTTAGTCGCACATTTGACCCTCTGATGTTTTTGTGGCTTTTAATGCCTCACAATTAAACACTTTTTTTGTTAAAATACTGAACATATATTTATTGGGAGAAGGTAAACAACTGTTCAGTGTTTTAAAATAAAAAAGTTTGATTATGCTAACTGTTAGCATGCCATTGTTAGCACACATGCTAAGTGTTACATTTTAGTGTCAGCATGCTAATCTTTTAGATTAGCTCTATAGCTCATGTTGTACAGTACGGTGACTTCCGACAACACCCCGGTCCAGAGGTCCAGGGCACAGATAGCAGGCCCGTCAACATTTCCACCAGGAATTTTCTATATGTTTACTGTCAAACGTCATCAAGAGACAATGTCGCACATTTGGATTGCCTGCAGTTTTTTTTTTTGTTTTTTGTGCTGGACAGACGCTACAAACACAGCGTGGCTCGTATCCAACGGCCGCGAGGAAAACCGGGTGGGCTGTCACCACGTTGCTGTTCCGTGTCAATCAAAGCTACGCGACTATAAGTCAAGTGCAGGTTAACCTGTCAGTGCCTTGGCCTTGCCAGGCTTTCAGAGCCCAGTTGGGAAATTCCAAGTCACTTCAGGCTATGGAAATCTCGGTGATGAACGAATAATAAACACGAAGATACAGGGAAAGGGGAAACCAGGGACAAACAAGGGAATTGTGGTGAAGGAACGGAGCGGTCGTCAATGGAAATGTAACAAGTTGGAAAAGTCTACTGTGTTTGGAAAGTTGGAGTACGTTACATCAACTTGTGAATGACATATGTGCGAGGATGTCCAGGGTGATTGGAGGGTGTGGATGGTGGAACAGTTCAAATAGGGTGAGAAATGTGGGCTATGCAGAGGTTTGTGTATTTCCCATTCATTGTCAATGGGGAGAAAATTACCAGGAATTCCAGGAACTTTGGTAAAAGGAAAACATGTTTTACGGTCACAGAATGGAAGGTTGTAAGGGTTGAAATTCAGGTTTAAAAAAACTTGAAAAACGTTCCCTTTTATTGGAATAGGGAGTCCCTGGACATTTGGGAAATGTCAGGGAAAACCGAGAATTTTGGAAAATATTGACATTAGCACAATTGTCCAAGATGATATGGATAGGTTGGTGCTGAATTTTTTGAATCGGTTGAAAAATGTTGATGTAGCAACAGTTTGAATTTGAAGGGGTATTTCGAGATTCCTGGAATTTCCGGAAAACCGTGAATTTGTACGAAAGGAAAAACGGTAGTTTTTTTGTCTCAACTAAGAAGAAATTTTTGAAGGTGGAATGGTCAAAAACCGTTGAAAAAACGTCAACAAAATTAACTCTGTTGACGATAACGAAGACAAATATTTTTAGTCAACTAAATTAACACTGTTGATGATAACTAAGACAAACATTTTAGTCCCAAAAAATAACGCTGCTGACAATAACGTAAACAAACATTTTTAGTCAACAAACAATTAAACACTGCTGATGATAACTAAGACAAACATTTTTAGTCAACAATATTAACAATGCTGACGATAAGTTAAACAAACATTTTTAGTCAACAAAATTAACAATGTTGATGATAAGTAAGACAAACATTTTTAGTCAACAATATTAACAATGTTGACGATAACTTAAACATTTTTAGTCAACAAAAATTAAACAATGCTGACGATAACTAAGACAAAGATTTTTAGTCAACAATTGTAACAATGCTGACGATTTTATTCAACAAAATTAACAATGTTGATGACAACTAAGACAAACATTTTTAGTCAACAAAATTAACACTGCTGACAGTAACAAAAACGAAAATTTTCAGTCAACAAAATTAACGCTGTTGATAACTAAGACTAACAGTTTTAGTCAACAATAAAATCACGGTTGACAATAACTAAGACAAATATTTTTAGTCAACAAAATTAACACTGTTGATGATAACTAAGACAAACATTTTTAGTCAACAATATTAACAATGTTTACGATAATTTAAACATTTTTAGTCAACAAAAATTAAACACTGCTGACGATAACTAAGACAAAGATTTTTAGTCAACAATGTGAACAATGTAGACGGTACCTTAAACAAACATTTTTAGTCAACAGTAATAACAATGCTGACGATAACTAAGACAAAGATTTTTATTCAACAAAATTAAGAATGTTGATGATAACTAAGACAAACATTTTTAGTCAACAAAATTAACATTGTTGACAATATCAAAAACAAACGTTTTTAGTCAACAATATAAACACGATTGACAATAACTAAGACAAACATTTTTAGTCGACCAAATAACACTGTTGATGATAACTAAGACACATATTTTTAGTCAACAAAATTTTTGCTGTTGATAACTAAGACTAACATTTTTAGTCAACAATAAAATCACGGTTGACAATAACTAAGACAAACATTTTTAGTCAACAATATTAACAATGTTTACGATAATTTAAACATTTTTAGTCAACAAAAATTAAACACTGCTGACGATAACTAAGACAAAGATTTTTAGTCAACAATGTGAACAATGTAGACGGTACCTTAAACAAACATTTTTAGTCAACAGTAATAACAATGCTGACGATAACTAAGACAAAGATTTTTATTCAACAAAATTAAGAATGTTGATGATAACTAAGACAAACATTTTTAGTCAACAAAATTAACATTGTTGACAATATCAAAAACAAACGTTTTTAGTCAACAATATAAACACGATTGACAATAACTAAGACAAACATTTTTAGTCGACCAAATAACACTGTTGATGATAACTAAGACACATATTTTTAGTCAACAAAATTTTTGCTGTTGATAACTAAGACTAACATTTTTAGTCAACAATAAAATCACGGTTGACAATAACAAAGACAAATATTTTTAGTCAACAAAATTAACACTGTTGATGATAACTAAGACAAACATTTTTAGTCAACAATATTAACAATGTTTACGATAATTTAAACATTTTTAGTCAACAAAAATTAAACACTGCTGACGATAACTAAGACAAAGATTTTTAGTCAACAATGTGAACAATGTTGACGATACCTTAAACAAACATGTTTAGTCAACAGTAATAACAATGCTGACGATAACTAAGACAAAGATTTTTATTCAACAAAATTAAGAATATTGATAACTAAGACAAACATTTTTAGTCAACAAAATCAACATTGTTGACAAAAACAAAAACATACATTTTTAGTCAACAAAATTAACACTTAAAATAATTAAGACTAACATTTTTAATCAACAATATAAACACGATTGACAATAACTAAGACAAACATTTGTAGTCAACCAAATAACACTGTTGATGATAACTAAGACAAACATTTTTAGTCAACAATATTAACAATGTTGACGATAACTTAAACATTTTTAGTCAACAAAAAGTAACAGGTTGCTCACCAGACGTGCTGTGTTGCCCTTCTGTTTGGACTGAAGTTGTGTTTTTGAGCCATCCATAGCATTTTTACTTGTACAAATTATTCATTCATCACTCCAAGCGACGTTTTTAAGTTTTACAATATAACTAAAACTATTCTTACTTACTAAACTGTCCCATGTGTGATGTCTGCAGGGGTGTTTTCATGCATATTTGCTAACATATTTACAAGTGTCAATGTTAGTATTATTTACTTACAATGTCATTCTTTTTTGTATTGTTTCAGTTTCACAAATACCTCAGTAAATTTGCAAAAACGTCACCCTGGATTTATAGTCTGTTTAGTTAATCCGAAAGCTACTTTGCGCATGACGATGACTTCTGTTTTGTTTGATCAGCCGTTTTACTGCCTTGTTTCAGACACTGTTTAGAAACAATTAAGGTATGTAAACAAACATAATTCTGTGTAAATATTTATGTCACAACGTATATACACTATATGCGGTTTATAGTCCAATGCGGCTTATGTATGGAAACAATATTGTTTTCATCAGAAATTTAGTGGGTGCGGCTTATATACCGGTGCACTCTTTACTCCCGAAAATACGGTCAGTTCAGTTTACTACACCTGCTTACGGCGGCCTAAGGAGATGTTCCCTAACAGACTGCAGGGCAGGACCAAACCTGAGTTTGTAGAATCAGCAATGATATCCTGATGACATGTTGTTGTTTTGGAAGGGGTGTTAGTCCAGTGGGGGAACATAATGGACGATGTTCACTTTCAGACCAGAGACAATGACGGATGAGTTCTTTCACCAGAGGCCTATCTCTGATTGTTCGGGGTCAAACACGCTCGTTCTAGGCGTTGAACTCGGCCGCCCACAAATAGAAGTTGTCAATCAATTAAATACCAAAGGAATATGGTGTGCTTACGTCTGAAAACTTCATTTTTATGAGAAACAAGGGGATGCATAAACTCCATGAAGACAATGACTTTGGCCTTTTTTACACAAAATTATGTGTCTTCTGCCCACAAACGACCATTATGGGATTTACATCATGTCAGTGTGATCAGTGCAATTCAAAATATCTCAAATACTTTTCGTATGTGGATACAAATCGGATATGTATCTGATGACCGCGACAGCAGTCCGAACAATCGGTCATTAACATTTATTGCTAAAATAGACAGTAGATAAATGGTGAATGTGAAATCAATGTTCCGGCGCTCCTGTCAATTAAATACCAAAGAAATATGATGTGTTTGCGTCTGAAAAACTTCATTTTATGAGAAACAAGGGTATGCATAAACTCTATGAAGAAAACAATAGGAACCTGAAAACTTGCTTTGAAAATTTGGCCGGTTACAAAAAAATATCTGATTCGATAACCACTCATTTTATTACATACCAGTAAAAGTGTTTTTGAGAAAAATTGGAACAGGGCTTATCGGTAATTTTAATAGATCAATTTTATTAACTAAAACTAAATTTAGATGACCATTAAACGACAATGACTTCGGCCTATTTTCACACTGAATTATTTTTCTTCTGTCCGCATGCGACCATTATCGGATTTAAATCATGTCAGTGTGATCAGTGCAATTCAAAATATCTCAAATACTTTTCGAATGTGGATACAAATCGGATATGTATCTGATTACCGCGACAGCAGTCCGAACAATCGGTCATTTACATTTATTGCTAAAATAGACAGTAGATAAATGGTGAATGTCAAATCAATGTTCCGGCGCTCCTGTCAATTAAATACCAAAGAAATATGATTTGCTTGCGTCTGAAAAACTTCATTTTATGAGAAACAAGGGTATGCATAAACTCCATGAAGAAAACAATAGGAACCTGAAAACCTGCTTTGAAAATTCGGCCAGTTACAAAAAAATATCGGATTCGATAACCACTCATTTTATTACATAACACTAAAAGTTTTTTTGAGAAAAATTGTAACAGGGCTTATCAGTAATTTTAATTGATCCATTTTTTAACTAGAACTAAATTCAGATGACCATTAAACGACAATGACTTCGGCCTTTTTTCACACTGAATTATTTTTCTTCTGTCCGCATGCGACCATTATCGGATTTAAATCATGTCAGTGTGATCAGTGCAATTCAAAATATCTCAAATACTTTTGATATGTGGATACAAATCGGATATGTATCTGATGACCGCGACAGCAGTCCAAACAATCGGTCATCAACATTTTTGCCAAAATAGGCAGTAGATAAATGTTGAAAGTGAAATCAATGTTCCGCCGCGCCAGTCAATTAAATACCAAAGGAATTTGGTGTGCTTATGTCTGAAAACTTCATTTTCATGAGAAACAAGGGGATGCATAAACTCCATGAAAAAAAAATTAGGAGTCTGAAACTTGCCTTGAAATTTCAGCAGGTTACAAAAAAATATTGGATTCGATAACCACCCATTTTATGAGGTCAGTTAAATACCAGTAGAAGTGTGTCTAAGAAAAAATAAAATAGTGCTTATCAGTAATTTTAATATATCAATTTATTTGACTAAAACTAAATTTAGATGACCATTAAACGACAATGACTTCGGCCTTTTTTACACAGAATTATTTTTCTTCTGTCCACATGCGACCATTATCGGATTTAAATCATGTCAGTGTGATCAGTACAATTCAAATGATCTCAAATACTTTTGGTATGTGGATACAAATCGAATATGTATCTGATGACCGCGACAGCAGTCCGAACAATCGGTCATCAACATTTTTTACCAAAAATAGACAGTAGATTAATGGTGAGAGTGAAATCAAAGTTCCGCCGCTCCAGTCAGTTAAATACCAAAGAAATATGATGTGCTTGCGTCTGAAAACTTAATTTTTATGAGAAACAAGGGGATGCATAAACTCTATTAAGAAAACCTTAGGAACCAGAAAACTTGCTTTGAAAATTCGGTTGGTTACAAAAAAATATCGGATTCGATATCCACACATTTTATTACATACCAGTAAAAATGTTTTTAAGAAAAATTGAAAGAGGGCTTATCAGTAATTTTAATAAATCAATTTATTTGACTAAAACTAAATTTAGATGACCATTAAACGACAATGACTTCGGCCTTTTTCACACTGAATTATTTTTTCTTCTGTCCGCATGCGACCATTATCGGAGTTAAATCATGTCAGTGTGATCAGTGCAAGTCAATTTATCTCAAATACTTTTGGTATGTGGATACAAATCGAATATGTATCTGATGACCGCGACAGCAGTCCGAACAATCGGTCATCAACATTTTTTGCCAAAATAGACGATAGATAAATGGTAAAAGTGAAATCAATGTTCCGCCGCTAGTCTCCGACTGCTCGCTTACACGTTCTTCAGAGCAAACATCAAAGCAAATGTCCCCGCAAACTTTCGAGAACGAAAACATTAATAGTAATCTTCCTTCGCGCAATAATTCACCTGAGAAAATGTGAACTTAAAATGCACGAAATCCATGAAAATCATGACGCGATTCGGATTAGGCTCACCTGGTGATGTAAAATTACTACGTAAAAAGATAACATTTGACAAAAAAAACAAAAAAAAAACAAATTGGACATCCGAACCTGTCGTGTGAACCTAACTTAAAACAAAAACAAAATGGTGTCAAATATAACACTGGCCCGGCGAATCCAAATTGAATCCGTACAATAAAATACTGAAGACTTGGAATTGTTCTACCCGGGAATATTATCATATATTCTCCCACTGCAAATGACAAAGCAAAAATGTGTCAAAGAATACCTTAATTTCCTGACTCTCAGAAGGTTTACCTACGCTTTGACACATGCTGCTTATAAAACGGTGTGGCTAATTTACGCATTTTTTTAAAAAAAGGTTTTGCTGACGGCCATAAAGCAAATAGTTGTAATTATCCAATCAATGTTGTATCGCTTTTCCCTTTCGTGGTCACGGGGAGGCTGGAATCTATCCCAGGAAACACGCAAAGACACTTAAAGTGTGTTAATTTAGTGCTATAGCACCATCTTTTGGACGAGTTCGCTCACTGCCGGTGCTGCCGCCTGAATGCCTCGAAGTATTTACTGTTGTTTAAATATTTGTACCAAAACAACTTCTAGCCATCCATAGCGTCCACTCATATGGGTTCTTCATTCATCACTCCAACCGACGTTTGTATGTTTTACAATATAACTAAAACAATTCTTACTTACTAAAGCATCCTATGTGTGATGTCTATAGGAGTGTGTGTTTTTTTAATGCGTATTTGTACGTACTATCGTAATGTAATCAAGCTAGCATTGTTAGCATTATGTAATATGCTATACTACTATTAACTTATTATTAACTTACAATGTTGAGATAAACTCTAGCACCCCCCGCGCCTCTGAAAGGGACAAGTGGTATCAAATGACAAACGACAAAGTAAAAACGTGTCAAAGAATACCGTAAACTCCCGACTATAAGCAAGTTTTCCTACGCTTTGACACCTGCTGCTGATAAAACGATATGGCTAATTTATGGATCACCATCTTTTGAACGAGTTTGCTTCCTGAATGCCTCAAACTATTTCCTGCTGTTTAAAGCTTTAAACCGAAACTACAAATGCCGTTCCACCTTCCAGCCATCCATAGCGTTTCTACTCACATCTGTTCTTCATTCATCACTCCATGCAACGTTTGTAAGTTTTACAATACAACTAAAACAATTCTTACTTACATGTGTGACGTCTGTAGGAGAGTTTTCATGCATATTTGTACATGCTATTGTAATATAATCAAGTTAGTCTTAGCTAATATGCTAACATGTTTATAAATGTCTGTTAGTATAAGTAACAATGGCATATTTTTTTGTGATGTTTCAGTTTCACAAATTCCTGAGTAAAGTAGCTGATTTAAGAGCTAGCTTCCGCAGCTACCGTGTCAGTGACGACGACTTCTGTTTTGTTTAATCGACCGTTTTACTGCCGTGTTACAGACACCGTTTGTAAACAATTAACATTTACAGAATATTCCTGAATAAATAACTCATTTCACAACATGTATACATCTGTGGCTTTTTGTCCGGTGCGGCTAATACATGGAAAATATGTTTTCTTTTTAAAATTGAGTGGGTGTGGCTTACGTACCGGTCCACTCTATAGTCCGGAAAATCCGGGAACACTTGTGACGATCTGTCACTTTATTTCTGTTATGTGCTTCCTTGTTTTGTGTTTATTTCCAATCAGTGCTCTTCTGTTTGGTTCTATTTCCTGCTTGTCCTGCCGAGCGCTGTTTTTTTTTCCTCACCTGCTGTTGATTGGTCAGCTGCCAATTTCTATTCATGCCTGTCTCGCACGCTCCTCAGTGCTCGAGGACTGACTATATGTTTGGACTTCAAACGCACAACCTCTTAATTTCGCTGTGTTAATTACATTAGGATTCTCTTACCTGATCCCTGTATTCCTGGTTCCTGCATCTTGGGGTCACTACTATGTAGCTCATCACAACACTGGCTTTAAAGGCCTACTGAAATGAGATTTTCTTATTCAAACGGGGATAGCAGGTCCATTCTATGTGTCATACGTGATCATTTTGCGATATTGCCATATTTTCACTGAAAGGATTTAGTAGAAAACATCCACGATAAAGTTCACAACTTTTGGTCGCTAATAAAAAAGAAATGCCTGTACCGGAAGTAGCAGACGATGTGCGCGTGACGTCACGGGTTGTAGGTCTCCTCACATCCTCACATTGTTTATAATCATGGCCACCAGCAGCAAGAGCGATTCGGACCGAGAAAGCGGCGATTTCCCCATTAATTTAAGCGAGGATGAAAGATTCATGGATGAGGATAGTGAGAGTGAAGGACGAGAAAAAAAATAAAAAGACGAGGGCAGTGGGAGCAATTCAGATGTATTTAGACACATTTACTAGGATAATTCTGTAAAATCCCTTATCTGCTTATTGTGTTACTAGTGTTTTAGTGAGATTATATAATCGTACCTGAAAGTCGGAGGGGTGTGGTGACCGCCAGTGTCTCTGAGGGAAGCCACGTTTCTCGACAAGGTGAAGCGAAGGCAGCCGGTCGGCCCGGGCTGAGCTTTTTTTTCCCCCTCCTCCATGGTGGAAGCATCCCACGTTCGGGG
>NC_084634.1:13025408-13027908 GCF_033978795.1 Nerophis ophidion | reverse complement strand
TGAATGAGTTTTTGCAAAATTTCTGTTGATTTTCACCGTATAAAGTAACATTATGAAATTTAAGTTTTAGTTAGCCCTACATAGATATTTTTGTTTCATGTCTCTACGACATTGCTAACGGAAGTTACAAGCAGTCCATTTTTTTTCCCAGGGGGCGCTAGAGCACATTTTTGATTTTTGGGGTTTGGTTTTTTCATTAGATGGCAATTTTCGCCAGTTCTGATGAGTGTGTGAAATTTGGTGGGTTTTGAAGCATGTTCAGGGGGTCAAATTACAGTTCAAAGAGGCGGCGGAATAATAATAATAATAAAAAAAATAATAAAGAAAGAATAAAACCTTACAGTTTCAATAGGGTCCTTTGGCCCATTGCAAAAGGACTCCTATGGAGTCCTTTTGCAGTGGGCCTGGCGGACCCTAATAATAATAATAAAAAAATATCAATGGCATATCAAATAATATTTAAATACAAATTGAATGCCTATTTTCTATTTGCAGCCTTTTGAGGTAAATATCAAAATATACTTTTTCCACAGGCTAATGATAAATTTGAAAATAGATCAACAATAATGAATGAATCAAACATTCAAGACTTGAAATAGCAAGAGAAAGTGCATGAATAAAATATTAATTATTCCTCAGTTTGCTACACTGATTTGCTTTAACGCTGAATATGGAACAAGCAATGCTTATGTAACTTAATAGTGCAAAACTAACCTTCAAAAAACTAACGAAAAAACATCAATGGTATATTAAATACAATTTAAATAAAACATGTAATGCCTCTTTTCTATTTGTGGCCTTCTGAGATCAATATCAACATTAACTTTTTGCACAGGCTAATTTGAAAAAAAAAACAAAAAACAATGAGATGGGTGGGGTTTGGGGGCGGGGTTTGGTGGTAGTGGGGGGTGTATATTGTAGCGTACCGGAATAGTTAGTGCTGCAAGGGTTTGTGGGTGTTTGTTCTGTTGTGTTTATGTTGTGTTACGGTGTGGTTGTTCTCCCGAAATGTGTTTGTCATTCTTGTTTGGTGTGGGTTCACAGTGTGGCGCATATTTGTATAACGTGTTTATCCGCAGAGTTTGACACCCATGCTGTACGTCCACAAAGTGTCTGCTCGTTCGAGTGAGGTGGGTCGTGTGCTACCCTTGGGGCTTTTCTAACACCTGATAAAAGATAACTTAACATAGCTTCGAGATGTGTGTTCCGTCTGCAAATATTCAAGCTTTTTCTTTAATAAGAAACTTTAAGTCATTAGAAAGGAGATTAAAGACAATGCGTCCCAGCTACAACTGGGTTCTAGTAACACAGATACGACTGTATATACCAGGGGTAGGGAACCTATGGCTCTCGAATAAATCTGAGCTGACATTGCTTAACACGATAAGTAATGAATAATACCGCTTGTAATCACGGTGTTAAAAATAACGTTCAAAATATAAAACGGCACAGGCTTCATAACAAAGCGGGTTTTAATTGTGATGAGAATGGACTTATATTATTGCACACACGGCCCCTTCCTCTCCACTCCTTTTTTTCACCCGCTCTGCCTTTGCCAATGTTAGTTTTTGAATTTGTATTGTTGTAGCAATATGACTGCTAAAGTTAAGGATTTTTGTGTTTTCTGTTCGTTTGTGAGGGCGCCAAACACTATACTGGTATATTACTTCATATTGTGCTCTACGTATACAAACCTTTACTGAAATATGAAATTTTGTCAAGGCTGGAACTCGCTATTTATATTTACATTGTTTCTTGCAGTAAAATTTGTTTCACTATTCAAACTTTTCGATTTACGAATGGTAATCAAAGTAAATAAATGCTAGTAGTAGCCTGTCTACGGCAATTACAATGTAAATTAGCATCAAGCACATCTGAAAAATGTATCGAAATATGACTCGAGTATATACTTACAAATTTAGCTAAAACCAAAAACAGCATCCTAATGTTAGCATGCTAACAGGTAGCATTCCTGAAGTAGCAAAATATTTGACAATGAGTTGTATACCAGCAGAATGAGCTAAAGAAAAGTTAGCATGCTAACAATACCATGCTAATATGCCAATATTAGCATACTTACAGATAGAGTTAGTGAAATACTACACTGAAGTGTATTCCTGCTAAAGTACCTAAAAAAGGTGTCAAATGGCAAAATATATTACTTTGAGGAAAATATGACACTTACAAATTTAGCTTGAAAAAAAACTGAATACTAATGTTAGCATGCTAACAGGTAGCATTCCTCAAGTAGCAACTTATTTGGCAATGAGGTTTATGCCAGTAAAATGAGCTAAAGAAAAGTTAGCATGCTAACAGTACCATACTAACATGCTAATATTAGCATACTTACAGATAGAGTTAATGAAGTGTGACACTGAAGTGCATGCCTGCTAACTTACCTATAGAAAAATTGTCAAATACCGAAATATATTACTATGAAAAATGTATCAAAATATGACTCGGATATATATCTACAAATTTGGATAAAAGCTGGTATCAG
>NC_084634.1:13005408-13020408 GCF_033978795.1 Nerophis ophidion | reverse complement strand
TAGTTGATTCGAATTACTTAATCAGAATTATTTTATTTATGTATTTATTTTTATTTTTTTAATTGAGACCAAGATTATTTATGTATTGAATATTAGAATTACCTAATCACATTTTTTTTTAAACTGGACGTCAACACTGATAATACAATTCATTGATATAATTAGCAATATTAACAATAGTTTAGGGCTGTCAAAAATTATTTATATTTAATTGCGTTTAATCAAATTTTTTCTATAGGTTACTCATGATTACTTTCCATGATTACTGTAACTAATTAGTCAGAGTGAATGTACTAACTCTTGTTCTCATATGCACGTATTGTTTTTGTAAGTAATTGTTTTCCTTTTTAATGAATCGTTATTTCTTGTCGACACTGAGCAAAGAGAGCAGGGTCTAACAAGTCAAATTCCTTGTGTGTGGAACATAAAGATGATTCAATTTTTTTTTTTTTATCGACAGAAAAATTATTTATGTATTTAATATTTGATTCAAATTACCTAATCACATTTTTTTAATTGAAATAAATATTATTTATGTATTCGAATTTCTAATTGCAATTGTTTTTTTTATTGAGATTTTTTTTTATGTATTTCATATTTGATTCAAATGACCTAAACACATTTATTGTATTTTTTTATTGAGAGAAAGATTATTTATGTATTATTTGATTCAAATTACTTAATCACATTTTTTTTTTAATTGAGAGAAAGATTATGTATGCGAATTACTTAAACGCAATTGTTGTTTTGTTTTTTGTTTCAATTGAGAGAAATAGTATTTATATATTTCACATTTGATTCAAATTACCTAATCACAATTATTGTATTTATGTTTTTTTTAATTGAGACAAATATTATTTATGTACTTAATATTTGATTCAAATTACCTAATCGCAATTGTTTTTCTTTTAAATTAGATGTTTTTTTTTTGTATTTCATATTTGATTCAAATGACCTAATTGCAAATATTGTATTTTTATTTTTTATTTTTTTATCGAGAGAAAGATTATTTATGTATTTAATATTTGATTCAAATTACCTAATAACATTTTTTTTTAATTGAGAGAAATATTATTTATGTATTCGAATTACTAATAGCAATTTTTTTTTTTTTATTGAGATTTTTTTTAAATGTATTTCATATTTGATTCAAATAACCTAAACGCATCTATTGTATTTTTTTATTGAGAGAAAGATTATTTATGTATTTGATATTTGATTCAAATTACCTAATCACATTTTCTTTTTAATTGAGGGAAAGATTATGTATTCAAATTACTTAATCGCAATTGTTGTTTAGTTTTTTGTTTCAATTGAGAGAAATAGTATTTATATATTTCACATTTGATTCAAATGACCTAATCACAATTATTGTATTTATGTTTTTTTTTAATTGAGACAAATATTATTTATGTACTTAATATTTGATTCAAATTACCTAATCGCAATTGTTTTTCTTTTAATTTAGATATATTTTTTTTGTATTTCATATTTGATTCAAATGACCTAATTTCAATTATTGTATTTTTATTTTTTTATTTTTTTATTGAGAGAAAGATTATATATGTATTTAATATTTGATTCAAATTACCTAATAACATTTTTTTTTAATTATGAGAAATATTTATGTATTCGAATTACTAATCGCAATTGTTTTTTTTTTAATGAGATTTTTTTTTAAATGTATTTCATATTTGATTCAAATGACCTAAACGCATTTATTGTCTTTTTTTATTGAGAGAAAGATTATTTATGTATTTAATATTTGATTCAAATGACCTAATCACATTTTCTTTTTAATTGAGGGAAAGATTATGTATTCAAATGACTTAATCGCAATTGTTGTTTTGTTTTTGTTTTAATTGAGACAAAAAGTATTTCTACATTTCACATTTGGTTCAGATTACCTAGTCACAATTATTGTATTTATGTATTTTTTTTTTAAATTGAGACAAAGATTATTTATGTACTTAATATTTGATTCGAATTACCTAATCGCAATTTTTTTTTTTATTGAGATTTTTTTCAATGTATTTCATATTTGATTCAAATGACCCAATCGCAATTATTGTATTTATTTTTTTTTTTTTATTGAGAGTAAGATTATTTATGTATTTAATATTTGATTCAAATTACCTAATATTTTTTTTCAATTGAGAGAAATATTATTTATGTATTCGAATTACTAATCGCAATTGTTTTGTTTTTTTAATTGAGATTTTTCTTTTAATGTATTTCATATTTGATTCAAATGACCTAAACGCATTTATTGTATTTTTTTTATTGAGAGAAAGATTATTTATGTATTTAATATTTGATTCAAATGACCTAATCACAATTATTGAATTTTTATTTTTTATTTTTTTATTGAGAGAAAGATTATTTATGTATTTAATATTTGATTCAAATAACCTGATCACATTTTTTTTTTAATTGAGAGAAACATTATTTATATAGTTCATATTTTATTCGAATTACCTAATCGCAAATATTGTACTATTATTATTATTTTTTACAGCGCGTGCACATACCAGCATTAATTCCTGAGCAAGCGCCGCTGAGAGCACCGCTGGACACACCTGTACGCGCTCCACTCCTGTGGGCAATCAGCGATCAACGCACCTGTGCCTGACGAGACTCCACGGCATAAGTGCCAGCGTGCATCATTGGATTCGAGCTGTGGGCCTCGCGTCCCTGGACTCCCCTCCGGATTTTGACTGCCTCCCTGGATGAGGACTTTAGCTTGGTCACGGACCCTGACGCCTCTCTCTAGCCCTTACAGACCTGCCACCAGCCTCGCCCTATTGGACTTCCTGCCTTTCATTCAACACGCACCCACAACAACTCCTGGTAACATTTCCTTGCTAACGCTTCACATAGCCCTGCTTCACACACACCTGGTAGCATGCATAATCAGATTCATTGATCTATACCTTCAGTCGCCCTGCCATCGGCCGTCATCCCAGCGAGAGTGGACAGATCACAGTAAGTGTTTTTTTTTTAATTTGTATTATGGTTTGTTATGGTTGGTTTGTATGGTTAGCACCTAGCAACGCTGCTAATGCTATAGAGTCTCAATAAAACGTCATCCGTTTAGCACTCGTCTTCTAAAAATGAATTGCTCATCCTCTTTGTGTTTGGGCTCAAAAATATAAGATCATATTTTTTTTTTCTCACAAAGTCTGCCTGTTTAGCATTGTTGTTGATGGGGAAGGGATCTGTGGTTCCTCATAAACTCTCAAAATGAATAAGCCTGATACTATTTTGATTAGGGTTATACGGTATACCGGTATTGGTATAGTACCGTGATACTAATGAATCATATTTGGTACGATACCTCCTCCATAACTGTCTCTTTTGGGACAGCGTGGCGCAGTTGGGCGAGTGGCCGTGCCAGCAACCTGAGGGTTCCTGGTTCAATCCCCACCTTCAACCAACCTCGTCACGTCCGTTGTGTCCTTAAGCAAGACACAGTGTGTGAATGGGTCAATGTGGAAATAGTAACAAAGCGCTTGGAGTTCCTTGAAAGTAGAAAAGCGCTATACAAGTATAACCCATTTACCATACACAGTCTCCGAGGCAGAAAGTATCCAGAAACAAACGTGTCTGCACCATTGTCAACGTAGAACAGGGGTCTCAAACTCAATTTACCTGGGGGCCACTGGATGCAGAGTCTGGGCGAGGCTGGGCCGCAAGAAAAAAATTCTAAAAAAAATATTTTAAGTCTTTATTTTTATTGTCGACACAAAATAAAATCAAAATATAAATGAACAAAATGAGGATTAAGAAATGTAAGGCAATGCAAATTAAATAAATAAAAAATAATAATAGCGATTTTAATTGGTATAGGTTATCGGGGACTGTTATTACTGACGGACAGTAATAACTCCCATCTCCATGGCAGCGTTTCTGTCGCTTTCACTCATTTACCGCTTTTCCACTAATGCAGGGGTAGGCAACCCAGAACATTGAAAGAGCCATTTTAAAACCCATCCATCCATTTTCTACCGCTTATTCCCTTTCGGGGTCGCGGGGGGCGCTGGCGCCTATCTCAGCTACAATCGGGCGGAAGGCGGGGTACACCCTGGACAAGTCGCCACCTCATCGCAGGGCCAACACAGATAGACAGACAACATTCACACTCACATTCACACACTAGGGCCAATTTAGTGTTGCCAATCAACAAAAATCGTCTCTGTCTGGAGCAAATGGGAGGGGGAGGGGTGGATTCTCTGCTTGCATCACACAAGTGACGTCAATGTTCGGCCCTCGAGAGCCACATCATTGGTAGATTCCTTAAGCTCCGCACAGAAGGCTGTCAAGCGCAATTCAAACAAAACTCGCGGGCCGCACTAACATTAAACTTTCACATTGAGGTGGGGGCCGCAAAATAACGTTTCACGGGCCGCAATTGGCCCCAAGCCGCGTGTCTGAGACCCCTGACATAAACCCCTGCTGTTGATATTTACACGCCGACAAACGATAAGCGTTGTTTCATACCATACGTTTTGGAATGACGGCTACAAGACGTAACTTAGTGGTCAAGTCATTCACAAAAAGGTAAACACTGTGAGCTAGCAGCTACGCAACAGCTAAGCACACAATAGCCCTCAAGCATAATCATTGAACAATATTGCGGTGTAAAAATTTGTCAATATAAACAAGAATCAAATAATTATAACGTCATATTACTTACACGGAGCGGTTGGGAGAGTGACCGTGCCAGCAACCTGAGGGTTCCTGGTTCAATCCCCACCTTCTACCATCCTAGTCAAATTCCGTTTTGTCCTTGAGCAAGATACTTCACCCTTGCTCCTGATGGGTCATGGTCAACTCCCGCTATCAGTGTGTGAATGGGTGAATGTGGAAATAGAGTAGTACCTTGAAGGTAGAAAAACGCTATACAAGTATAACCCATCATTTTTTTTAAAGTACCAGCAGCGTATCTAGTCGATACTACTATGATTACATCGATATTTTTTGGTATCACATATTTTTTTACTTATATCATGTTTATAAACTCAGGAAATATGTGCCTGGACACATGAGAACTTTGAATATGATCAATGTATCATCCTGTAGCGACTTGGTATCGGATTGATACCTAAATTTGTGGTATCATCCAAAACTAATGTAAAGTATCCAAACAAGAGAAGAATAGGTGATCATTAAATTCTAACAGAAGTGTAGATAGAACATGTTAAAAGAGAAAGTAAGCAGATGTTAACAGTAAATGAACAAGTAGAATAATCATTAATTTTCTACCGCTTGTCCTTTTAATAATTTTGACAAAATAATAGAATGGAAAATGACACAATGTTACTGCATATGTCAGCAGCTAAATTAGGAGCTTTTGTTTGCTTACTTTCTAACAAAAGGCAAGTTGACTTGTATGTTCGCTACTTTATTTAAGGAAAAACTTGCAATAGGAAACATATGTTTAATGTACTTTAAGATTTTTTTTGTTAAAATATAGCCAATAATGCAATTTTTTGAAAAGTACCGAAAAGCATTGAAATAATTACAAGTTAAAGTACCAATGATTGTCTCACACACACACTAGGTGTGGTGAGATTATTTCTCTGCATTCGACCCATTACTCTCACTCCCTGGGAGGTGAGGGGAGCAGTGAGCAGCAGCCATGGCCACGCCCGGGAATAATTTTTGCTGATTTAACCCCCAAGTCCAACCCTTGATGCTGAGTGCCAAGCAGGGAGGTAATGGGTCCCAATTTTTATAGTTTTTGGTATGACTCGGGATTTGAACTCACGACCTACCGATTTCATTTTGGTACCAAAATATTGTCATCGGGACAACATTAATTTTGATCATGTCTATTTACTCGCAAATGTTGTAAGTGTTTTAGTGTCATAACTCTAATTGTGAATACTGGTGGGCATTGTGGTGCCGGGTTCGATTCCCACGAGGATGCGTAGACGGGAACACAACAAAGGTAAGATCTTGAACTATTTATTTAACAAAAAGGGAGCTCTGAAGAGAAATACTGGAGCTAATAAAAAGGCAAACCAAAAACGCTAGTATGAAAACTAGGAAATACAAACAGAAAAATAGACTTGGCATGAAAGCACAAAAATGTAAAAAAACAAAAACAATTAGCATGTGAGCTAAGAAAAGGCAGGTGGCTTAGCATATGAGCTAGCGAGAATAAACGTAGAAAAGTAGCAGTCACCTGTTGCATCAGAGCATGGACCCAGACCGAATGAACAGAAAAGGCTGGCTTAAATAGGAGGGTGATAATTAGTAGCAGGTGTGCGGGGCGAGACTAGCAGGTGGACTGATGAGTGACCATGGTGACAAAGCAAACAGGAAATAAGGAGTCAGATGGAGAGATATACAAAATGGAAAAATAAAAGAAGTGTGGCGATCCGAGCAGCGGATCGCAACACTAATGCCACTTTTAGGTTTTTCCTGGTCTCAAACTGAAACACCTCAAAACACAGCTAACCTTGACTTTCCCGTTAATTGGAAAGTTTGATTGATTGATTGAGACTTTTATTAGCAGATTGCACAGTACAGTACAAATTCCGTACAATTGACCACTAGAGAAGTTAAGTGAATTATATTTATATAGCGCTTTTCTCTGGTGACTCTAAACGCTTTACATAGTGGAAACCCAATATCTAAGTTACATTTAAACCAGTGTGGGTGGCACCGGGAGCAACAGCATTGAATTGGGGGCGGCATAGCTCCGTTGGTAGAGTAGCCGTGCCAGCAACTTGAGGGTTGCAGGTTCGATTCCCGCTTCCGCCATCCTAGTCACTGCCGTTGTGTCCTTGGGCAAGACACTTTACCCACCTGCTCCCAGTGCCACCCACACTGGTTTAAATGTAACTTAGATATTGGGTTTCACTACGTAAAGCGCTTTGAGTCACTCGAGAAAAGCGCTATATAAATATAATTCACTTCACTAATTCACTTCACTAGGATGGCGGAAGCGGGGATCGAACCTGGAACCTCGAGTTGCTGGCACGGACACTACCAACCGAGCGATACCGTCACTAAATGGTAACATTCTAATAAGTTTTTCAACTTGTTTAAGCCCTGCGATGAGATGGCGACTTGTACAGGGTGTACCCCGCCTTCCGCCCGATTGTAGCTGAGATAGGCGCCAGCGCCCCCCGCGACCCACAAAAGGGAATAAGCGGTAGAAAATGGATGGATGGAACTTGTTTAATTCACGTTAACCCAACCATGTGGAGGGGGTCCGGCCCGATGACCATGGATGAATTACTGGCTGTCCAGAGTCGAGACCCAGGATGGACCGCTCGTCGGGACCCAGGATGGACCGCTCGCCTGTATCGGTTGGGGACATCTCTACGCTGCTGATCCGCCTCCGCTTGAGATGGTTTCCTGTGGACGGGACTCTCGCTGCTGTCTTGGATCCGCTTGAACTGAACTCTCGCGGCTGTGTTGGAGCCACTATGGATTGAACTTTCACAGTATCATGTTAGACCCGCTCGACATCCATTGCTTTCGGTCCCTTAGAGGGGGGGGGGTTGCCCCCATCTGAGGTCCTCTCCAAGGTTTCTCATAGTCAGCATTGTCACTGGCGTCCCACTGGATGTGAATTCTCCCTGCCCACTGGGTGTGAGTTTTCCTTGCCCTTTTGTGGGTTATTCTGAGGATGTTGTAGTCGTAATGATTTGTGCAGTCCTTTGAGACATTTGTGATTTGGGGCTATATAAATAAACATTGATTGATTGAACCATGGTGAAGTTGTTCCAATGTGATCATTTCTGTTCAGTATTTTCCCTCTTGTTGCTTCTCGTTTACATTCGTCCCGGGCGAGGGTACGAAAAAAAAGCGCTCGGGAAGTTGACAGACAATAACAATTGTAAAAATAAAAAAA
The DNA here is from genome assembly GCF_033978795.1 of Nerophis ophidion. Lineage (NCBI taxonomy): Eukaryota > Metazoa > Chordata > Actinopteri > Syngnathiformes > Syngnathidae > Nerophis > Nerophis ophidion. The sequence continues at coordinate 13,012,538 of NC_084634.1, read as the reverse complement.
AAAAAGGCAACTAAAGTGCGGCTCGATTGTCGCCCAGCTCCGGTTTCATCGCTTTTGTTCGTCTAAAGCCTCCCTGGAATCAGTTGCCGCGATATGAATCACATTCTCGGCTGTTTACATCGCCCCTCGCGTCAGACGGTGCCACGGGCCCTTCGCACCTGTCCTGTCACGTCCTCGGCGAGGAACTCTTGATGCATGTTGCGAGATCCGACAGGGAGGCCTTTGTGTGTGTGTGGGGTGTAGACGTGTGTGCGTGGGGGGGGGGTTAATGCACAGACATTGACACGAATGTTTGAAGAAAAAAAAATGCACAGACTGAGGGATGGCCAGGGCCCACGCGAAGGCATGCAGTAATGCACACTCACCGAGCTCTCAATCCGTCAGTGCGGTGAATTATGGCGCTGGTGGACGCGTCTGATTGCGGACGGGAACATTCCGTAGTGGCGCGTGGGTGATAAATGAGCGACGAATGAGCGGGAGAAGCTCTTCGGGCTTCAGACTCAACACATACGCACTATATTGACAAAACTATTTTTCCGCCCGTTCAAACCGTCAGAATCAGGGGTCCTAATCACTTATGACCTTCCATTTAGCCCACGTACAGTACGCAGGGAGCCCCATGGCATGGGTTTTGCATGGCCGGGCAGCTGCGTCTAAGCCATATAATTGTCATGCTTGTTAATCTGGGTTTATGTTTGATCATGTTATGTTTTGTTTTTGGGCTCTTGTTTCCCGTTTTTGCACTTGCTGGTTTTGTTTGTTTCCATAGTGTCAGACTTTCCCCTGACAGTTTGTCTATGTTTTAGTTTTTTCCTCTGCATTTGTCTGTGTTTAGTATCTCCTGTCTTTAGTTCCTGTCTAGTGCTCTTATTTTGTCAGCTTCCTGTCTTGTTCCCTGAGTGCTGTGTTCCTCCTCAGTTGCGGCTAATTGGCACCTGGCCACACCTGTTTCCAATCAGCCCGCTCCTATTTGTACCTGCTTTTTCTTGTGTCAGTGGCTGGATCATTGTATTGTCATTCGGAATTGTATTGTCGTTGCTATCGTGTCAGAGGGATCGTAAGAAGGATGTGTACTATGGCTATGAGTTGTTGTTGTTTTTTTTGTTTTTTTTTCCCCCTTGGCCTCAGTCTGCACCCCCACTCCAGTGCCTAGGCTAAGACCGATTTTTTATTTTATTTTATTTTAATCTTCAATTTTTTTCTCCCATCCCCCCCTCCCCCCTTGTTTACCTGTATGTCATATTTTTTGTAAGGGGCGCTGGAAGCCGGCAGACCCGTCAGCGATCCTGTTCTGTCTCCCTGTAGTGTTTGTCTGATCTTGATTGGGATAGTGCTGAAAATTTTAATTTTCCTGAAGGAACTCTCCTGACGGAATAAATAAAGTACTATCTAATCTAATCTAATCATGTCGTTTTGTTACAGCTACTACCTGCCGTACTACATTTTGTCCTGGTCGTCGTAGCGGTAAGCTGTTTCTGTTAGCAATTAGCTGTTTCAAGTTTTTCCTGTTTGCTCCATGCTAAAGTTCCAGTGCTAGCTCCCTTAGTTTGTTTTCCCGCCCACGTGCGTGCTTTTTGTTTGTTCTTGTTTAGTTTGAATTAAATCATGTTTTCATATTCTATGCCTGCCCCCTTCTCTGCATCTTGGGGTTTATCAACAAATAACTCTGACACATAGTTACTCATTAGTTTCCACCTGGTCTCCAAGTCACACCCCCTGTACTCAGCCTCACAACTGTTAGTAATCGTTATCACAGTCATTATTTATACCATTCTGTTTCTGTCCTCGTCCTGGGAACTATGTACCTTGCTTACGCTGTACTACTTGCTACATGCTTGCTTACTTACTACGACCACGCACCTACCTTGCCTTGCCACGCTGAATCTTGATTTGACCACGCCACGTAAGATATTGTTTATATTTATGACTCAGTGCAAGTTTTTGGTTTGTTCTGTACCATTGATAGTATCGTTTGTTTTATTTGTATATAGTCATGCCATTGTGCTGTTTTGTTTGGAGTTTTGTATAGATAATTATCCGCCACTGAGCGCACCCTTTGTTTTGCCTTTTTATATTAATTTGTAAAGAAGTTAATCATGTACTCACATTCACACCTGGCTCGTTCCAAATATTCTCTGCATCGAAGAAGCAAAACAAATCCAAGTCAAAGTCCTGACGTGAAATTTCCTTGCTCCTAAATATTCCAAAGTCAACTTTATTATGAGAAAAGTGAATAGTTTGGGAACAACAGCAAGTCAGCCACCAAGTGGTAGGCCACGTAAACTGACAGAAAGAGGTCAGGGGATGCTGAATAGCATAGCGCAAAGACTTTCTGCACAGTCAGTTGCTACAGAGCGCCAAACTTTACATGACCTTCCAATTAGCCCACGTACAGTATGCAGAGAGATCCATGGCATGGGTTTCCATGGCCGAGCAGCTGAATCTAAGCCATGCATCACCAAGTCCAATGCAAAGCGTGGGATGCAGTGGTGTAAAGCACGTCGCCACTGGACTCTAGAGTGGTGGAGACCCCTTCTCTGGAGTGACGAATCACGTTTTTCCGTCTGGCAATCTGATGGACGAGTCTGGGTTTGGAGGTTGCCAGGAGAACGGTGTATTTTGGACTGCGTTGTGCCGAGTGTGACATTTGGTGGAGGAGCAATTATGGTGTGGGGTTGTTTTTCAGTTCCAGGGAAATGAACCTTTTAAATGCCCAAGGTTGGATAAACATTTTGGACGATTCCATGTGGGAACAGTTTGGAGCAGGCCCCTTCCTCTTCCAACATGACTGTGCACCAGTGAACAAAGCAAGGTCCATAAAGACATGGATGACAGAGTCCGGTGTGGATGAACTTGACTGGCTTGCACAGAGTCCTGACCTGAACCTAATAGAACACCTTTAGGATGAATTAGAACGGAGATTGAGTGCCAGGCCTTCTGGACCACCATCAGTATGTGACCTCTTCAATGCGCTTTTGGAAGAATGGTCCAACATTCCTAATAAACACACTCCGCAACCTTGTGGACAGCCTCCCCAGAACAGCTTTAGCTGTAATTCCGCAAATAGGATCCACTCAAATACAAACACTAAATTAGTCATCTTACTCTCAATTTTAATCATATTACATTATATATATATATATATATATATATATATATATATATATATATATATATATATATATATATATATATATATATATAACATGCTTACAGTTCACAAACTTTTCAAATGATATAAAAGCATGGGTTAGTCACAGAGATTGTTATCAAGGCTTAGGTCGGACTGATTACAACAATAAACTTACCGAGAAGAAGAAGGGACTTGTGGAAACTGATAAAAAAGGAATTTACATAAAATGACAAAGTGCAAAAATGTATCCATTCCAACAAGATTAATGATGAATAATTAAAATATGTTTTTATTAAATACATTAAAATACTGCTTGACTACTTTGGTCATATTTTTTGCACTTGAGAAACTTCTCTATGACTTTACCTCCAGACTTCTTCGGTTTGTTTGAGATTGTCATTACTGCCACAAGGGGTGTAAAAGTGTATTACAACTGAGTACCCAAACGGACTATAGCTCAGGAACAAAAAATGTGTTGGCCTCCCTTTAGGTCAGGGGTTGGTAACCCAAAACGTTGAAAGAGCCATAATGAACCAAAAATACAAAAACAAATCTGTCTGGAGCCTCAAAACAAATGAAAAGCACCATATAAGCGTTATAATGAAGGCAACACATGACGTAAGTTTCTATATTAGCTATATTAGCCTACTATCAAAACGACTGTATGTTGCAGGCTGAAGCAAATCTTCGTTTAAAATGTATTTCACACATTTTTAAAACATTAGAAAAACATCAGTAAATCAGACATTTCTCAGAAAGTGAGATAACTTACTAGCTTTTAATGGCCAAAAGTATAGATGTGTGTGTCCAACTTAAAGGAAACGGCAGGCTGTCTTCTTTTAACCCTTGTGTGGTGTTCAGGTCTGTGGGACAATTAATAATTTTTTCAAACAGACACTCACTGACTTTGGCTCATTTTCTGTGAAGAACATGGATCAGAATATATATTTATTGACCACACACCATACAAACCTTCGACAGATTTGTAAGATGTCCGGGTCTAACAGAATTTTGGAAATTTAATTTATGTTTACCACACACACACACACACACACACACACACACACACACACACACACACACACACACACACAGCAGGCCTAGAGAGGAGGAAGACTGGGTGTAGGTACACAGAACATCAGAGGGTGAAAATAGATGGATAGTACTTGATTGATTCCTTCAGGGGAGTTCCCTTAGTAAAAATTGTGCGAGAAAATGAGAGCAGACAGTGTTGACAAACAATGTTGCAACCTTGTGTGGGAACCGCAGGTGCAGAAAAAAAAAAGAAGAATCCCTGTGGGATGCGGAAACCGGCAGAAAAACTTTCATATTGTTGTACCTCACAATCAAACACTTTTATGTTAAAAAACTGAACAGATGTTTACCTTATCCCATACACATCTGTTAGTAAGGCATTAAAAGCCACAAAAGGCCATGGGTCCATCAGACCCACAAACCCTGGCCAAGTAACAACAATATGATCATTACACAAAGCTTAATAGATGGATTACAAGCTTTGGCAAGCTGGGTAATGATTGCTGTGGTCTGGAACAACATGGGACACAAACAACTATCTGAAATGCAGCCAATATTATATACAGACAATGTGTCATGAGACATGCGAATATACTTAGACACCTGGCATAATGATGCAATATGTACATTCAGCTAGCATTGATTAGCTTGCAGCCACACACACTGACCAAATTTGCCTGATTAACACTCCAACAAGTCAATAATGTCAACAAAGAGCAGCTTTGTGCATTCCCGCACAGCATAAAACTTTTGGTGGACAAAATGAGACAGGAGTGGAAGATTTTGAACGTAAAAAAACTGTGGTGGGTTCAAGAACCGCTGAAATTAGTAGGTCACAACGATGTTCACCAAATACGGTCATCGGTGAAGCGTACACACAAACATGTTAAACAGTGGGCTTTCTAACAATTGGGAAGATTTGTGTCATGTTTGTCCTTAAACAAAAAAAACATTGTATCATCTTTTTTTAATTTTCAATTATTTTTTAAAAATGCTCCAGGGAGCCACTAAAGTGAAGTGAATTATATTTATATAGCGCTTTTCTCTGGTGACTCAAAGCGCTTTTTACATAGTGAAACCCAAAATCTATGTTACATTTAAACCAGTGTGGGGGGCACTGGGAGCAGGTGGGTAAAGTGTCTTGCTCAAGGACACAACGGCAATGACTAGGATGGTGGAAGCGGGAATCGAACCTGCAACCCTCAAGTTGCTGGCACGGCCACTCTACCAACCGAGCTTTACCGCCCTTTATCAACAACACCCAGAAACGCCGTCGGCTTCGCTGGGCCTGGACTCATCTAAGATGGACTGATACAAAGTGGAAAAGTGTTCTCAGGAGCCGCAGGTTGCTGACCCCCGCTTCAGATAAAAAATAAAAAAAAAACTGTTAAAAGTTATTGTGGCATTTTTTAAAAAAATCCTGTTTGTTCTACGGAATGCCATTTTTTTGCCGACTTGCATTCTCTGCCGTTGTTTGCTGGGGCTGAGGCAACGTTGCCAGATGGGGAATGACTAATGATCGCACAACAAGGATAAAATGATCGTGTTTTGAGGACAATGGCCGCACATACCGATGCTGCCTGGGTACATCTGCTACAGTAAAACATTGCCACATATCACGCATACCTGAAGTTTATCATGCAGTTTTACCTTTTTAAAGTATGAGCACCAGTGCTGTGCAGGATGGGTCTTGTTTGTGTGATAAGATCGTGCGTCTTGCAACACAGGCGATCAATCAATCAATCAATCACAATTTATCTGAAAAACTATTAATCACAAGTGCCTCAAAGGGCTTCACAAACCACTAAAAACATCTCCTGATCTGAACCTACAACCTGACAAGGAAAAACTTCAAAAGCCATGACATTCTGGCAATTGCATTTGTGTATCAATATTGGGGATTTGTCTTAAGCCAATTTTAATTATGTAAACAAACATTCACCTGTGGTTAATCCAAATTCCCAAAAAATGGATTAAAACATATATTTGTGTGTGTGTGTGTAAATATACTATTTATATACATATATATATATATATGGCGCCTATCTCAGCTACACTCGGGCGGAAGGCAGGGTACACCCTGGACAAGTCGCCACCTCATCGCAGGGCAGACACAGATAGACAGACAACATTCACACTCACATTCACACAATAGGGCCAATTTAGTGTTGCCAATCAACCTATTCCCAGGTGCATGTCTTTGGAAGTGGGAGGAAGCCGGAGTACCCAGAGGGAACCCACGCATTCACGGGGAGAACATGCAAACTCCACACAGAAAGATCCCGAGCCTGGATTTGAACCCAGGACTGCAGGAACTTCGTATTGTGAGGCAGACGCACTAGCCCCTCTGCCACCGTGAAGCCCTATATATATATATATATATATATATATATATATATATATATATATATATATATATATATATATATATATATATATATATATATATATATATATATATATATATATATATATATATATATATATATATATATACACACACACACACACAAACCCCGTTTCCATATGAGTTGGGAAATTGTGTTAGATGTAAATATAAACAGAATACAATGATTTGCAAATCTTTTTCAACCAATATTCAGTTGAATATGCTACAAAGACAACATATTTGATGTTCAAACTGATAAACGTTTTTTTTTTTCTGCAAATAATCATTAACTTTAGAATTTGATGCCAGCAACACCTGACAAAAAAGTTTGGAAAAGTGGCAATAAATACTGATAAAGTTGAGGAATGCTCATCAAACACATTTTTGGAATACCCCACAGGTGTGCAGGCTAATTGGGAACAGGTGGGTGCCATGATTGGGTGCCAAAACAGCTTCCCCAAAAATGCTCAGTCTTTCACAAGAAAGGATGGGGCGAGGTACACCCCTTTGTCCACAACTGCGTGAGCAAATTGTTGAACCGTTTAAGAAAAACCTTTCTCAACCAGCTATTGC
>NC_084634.1:12985408-13000408 GCF_033978795.1 Nerophis ophidion | reverse complement strand
GTTTTTACTGTTGTTTGCTCGGGGATCAACAATAAAATACAGAGAAAAGCGAGGTCTGTATTCAAGTGGAGGTGTTGTAACAGCACAGTGAGAAGTGCCAGATAAAATTAAGTGCCACAAAGTAAACAGCAGCTTTAGTGTGGAAGCTCAAATACTTTTCAAAGTCTCATTCTGCTGGTTATCTTTAGCACAATGAACAGTGTAGCAGATGATGTGATAGGTGATTAACTTTAGCACAATGAACAGCATAGTAGATGATAAGATAGGTCTTTCACTTTAGCACAATGAACAGTGTAGTAGATGATGTGATAGGTCTTTAACTTTAGCGCAATGAACAGAGTAGCAACCGATGTGATAGGTCTTTAACTTTAGCACAATGAACAGTGTAGCAGACGATATGATAGGTCTTTAACTTTAGCACAATGAACAGTGTAGTAGATGATGTGATAGGTCTTTAACTTTTATGCAACGAACAGAGTAGCAGACGATATGTTAGGTCTTTAACTTTAGCGAAACGACCAGCGTAGTAGATGATATGATACGTCTTTAACTCTGGCACAATAATCAGCATAGTAGAAGATATGACAGGTCTTTAACTTTTACGCAATGAACAAAGTAATAGATGATGTGATGGGTCTTTAACGTTAGCGAAACGAACAGCATAGTAGATGATGTGATAGGTCTTTAACTTTATGCAATGAACAGAGTAGCAGACAATATGATAGGTCTTTAACTTTAGCACAATGAACAGTGTAGTAGATGATGTGATAGGTCTTTAACTTTAGCACAATGAACAGTGTAGTAAATGATGTGATAGGTCTTTAACTTTAGCACAATGAACAGCGTAGCAGACGATGTGATAGGTCTTTAGCTTTAGCACAATGAACAGTGTAGTAAATGATGTGATAGGTCTTTAACTTTAGCACAATGAACAGTGTAGTAGATGATATGATAGGTCTTTAACTTTTACACAATGAACAACGTAATAGATGATGTGATAGGTCTTTAACGTTAGCGAAACGAACAGCATAGTAGATGATGTGATAGGTCTTTAACTTTATGCAATGAACAGAGTAGCAGACGATATGATAGGTCTTTAACTTTAGCACAATGAACAGTGTAGTAGATGATGTGATAGGTCTTTAACTTTAGCACAATGAACAGAGTAGCAGACGATATGATAGGTCTTTAACTTTAGCACAATGAACAGCGTAGCAGACGATGTGATAGGTCTTTAACTTTAGCACAATGAACAGTGTAGTAGATGATGTGATATGTCTTTAACTTTAGCACAATGAACAGTGTAGTAGATGATATGATAGGTCTTTAACTTTTACACAATGAACAACGTAATAGATGATGTGATAGGTCTTTAACGTTAGCGAAACGAACAGCATAGTAGATGATATGATAGGTCTTTAACTTTAGCGCAATGAACAGCGTAGTATATGATGTGATAGGTCTTTAACTTTAGCACAATGAACAGCATAGTAGACGATGTGATAGGTGATTAACTTTAGCACAATGAACAGTGTAGTAGACGATGTGATAGGTCTTTAACTTTAGCGCAATGAACAGCGTAGTATATGATGTGATAGGTCTTTAACTTTAGCACAATGAACAGCGTAGTAGACGATAAGATAGGTGATTAACTTTAGCACAATGAACAGCGTAGTAGATGATAAGATAGGTCTTTAACTTTAGCACAATGAACAGCGTAGTAGATGATGTTATAGGTATTTAACTTTAGCGAAACGAACAGCATAGTAGATGATATGATAGGTCTTTAACTTTGGCACAATAAACAGTGTAGTAGAAGATATGACAGGTCTTGAACTTTTACGCAATGAACAAAGTAATAGATGATGTGATAGGTCTTTAACGTTAGCGAAACGAACAGCATAGTAGATGATGTGATAGGTCTTTAACTTTAGCGCAATGAACAGCGTAGTAGAAGATATGATAGGTTTTGAACTTTAGCACAATGAACAGTTTAGTAGATGATATGATAGGTCTTTAACTTTTATGCAATGAACAGAGTAGCAGACGATATGTTAGGTCTTTAACTTTAGCACAATGAACACTGTAGTAGATGATATGATAGGTATTTAACTTTGGCACAATAAACAGTGTAGTAGAAGATATGATAGGTCTTTAATTTTAGCGCAATGAACAGAGTAGCAGACGATGTGATAGGTCTTTAACTTTAGCACAATGAACAGTGTAGTAGATGATGTTATAGGTATTTAACTTTAGCGAAACGAACAGCATAGTAGATGATATGATAGGTCTTTAACTTTAGCGCAATGAACAGTGTAGTAGATGATGTGATAGGTCTTTAACTTTAGCGCAATGAACAGTGTAGTAGATGATATGATAGGTCTTTAACTTTAGCGCAATAAACAGCGTAGTAGATGATGTGATAGGTCTTTAACTTTAGTGCAATGAACAGTGTAGTAGATGATGTGATAGGTCTTTAACTTTAGCACAATGAACAGTGTAGTAGATGATGTGATAGGTCTTTAACTTTAGCGCAATGAACAGTGTAGTAGATGATATGATAGGTCTTTAACTTTAGCGCAATAAACAGCGTAGTAGATGATGTGATAGGTCTTTAACTTTAGCACAATGAACACTGTAGTAGATGATAAGATAGGTCTTTAACTTTAGCGCAATAAACAGCGTAGTAGATGATGTGATAGGTCTTTAACTTTTACGCAATGAACAAAGTAATAGATCATGTGATAGGTCTTTAACGTTAGCACAATGAACAGTGTAGTAGATGATATGATAGGTCTTTAACTTTAGCGCAATGAACAGAGTAGCAGACGATGTGATAGGTCTTTAACTTTAGCAAAATGAACAGCGTAGTATATGATGTGATAGGTCTTTAACTTTAGCACAATGAACAGTGTAGTAGACGATGTGATAGGTCTTTAACTTTAGCACAATGAACAGCGTAGTAGATGATAAGATAGGTCTTTAACTTTAGCGCAATATACAGAGTAGCAGACGATATGTTAGGTCTTTAACTTTAGCGAAACGACCAGCGTAGTAGATGATATGATACGTCTTTAATTCTGGCACAATAAACAGTGTAGTAAAAGATATGACAGGTCTTTAACTTTTACGCAATGAACAAAGTAATAGATGATATGATAGGTCTTTAACGTTAGCGAAACGAACAGCATAGTAGATGATGTGATAGGTCTTTAACTTTATGCAATGAACAGAGTAGCAGACGATATGATAGGTCTTTAACTTTAGCACAATGAACAGTGTAGTAGATGATGTGATAGGTCTTTAACTTTAGCACAATGAACAGAGTAGCAGACGATATGATAGGTCTTTAACTTTAGCACTATGAACAGCGTAGCAGACGATGTGATAGGTCTTTAACTTTAGCACAATGAACAGTGTAGTAAATGATGTGATAGGTATTTAACTTTAGCACAATGAACAGTGTAGTAGATGATATGATAGGTCTTTAACTTTTACACAATGAACGTAATAGATGATGTGATAGGTCTTTAACGTTAGCGAAACGAACAGCATAGTAGATGATATGATAGGTCTTTAACTTTAGCACAATGAACAGCGTAGTATATGATGTGATAGGTCTTTAACTTTAGCACAATGAACAGCGTAGTAGACGATAAGATAGGTCTTTAACTTTAGCACAATGAACAGCGTAGTAGATGATATGATAGGTCTTTAACTTTAGCGCAATAAACAGTGTAGTAGATGATATAGGTATTTAACTTTGGCAAAACGAACAGTGTAGTAGATGATATGATAGGTCTTTAACTTTAGCGCAATGAACAGTGTAGTAGATGATGTTATAGGTATTTAACTTTAGCGAAACGAACAGCATAGTAGATGATATGATAGGTCTTTAACTTTGGCACAATAAACAGTGTAGTAGAAGATATGACAGGTCTTTAACTTTTACGCAATGAACAAAGTAATAGATGATGTGATAGGTCTTTAACGTTAGCGAAACGAACAGCATAGTAGATGATGTGATAGGTCTTTAACTTTAGCGCAATGAACAGCGTAGTAGATGATATAGGTATTTAACTTTGGCAAAACGAACAGTGTAGTAGATGATATGATAGGTCTTTAACTTTGGCACAATGAACAGCGTAGTAGATGATGTGATAGGTCTTTAACTTTAGCGCAATAAACAGTGTAGTAGATGATATAGGTATTTAACTTTGGCAAAACGAACAGTGTAGTAGATGATATGATAGGTCTTTAACTTTAGCGCAATGAACAGTGTAGTAGATGATGTTATAGGTCTTTAACTTTGGCACAAACAGTGTAGTAGAAGATATGTCAGGTATTTAACTTTTACGCAATGAACAAAGTAATAGATGATGTGATAGATCTTTAACGTTAGCGAAACGTACAGCATAGTAGATGATGTGATAGGTCTTTAACTTTAGCGCAATGAACAGCGTAGTAGACGATATGATAGGTCTTTAACTTTTATGCAATGAACAGAGTAGCAGACGATATGTTAGGTCTTTAACTTTAGCACAATGAACAGTGTAGTAGATGATGTTATAGGTATTTAACTTTAGCGAAACGAACAGCATAGTAGATGATATTATAGGTCTTTAACTTTGGCACAATAAACAGTGTAGTAGAAGATATGACAGGTCTTTAACTTTTACGCAATGAACAAAGTAATAGATGATGTGATAGGTCTTTAACGTTAGCGAAACGAACAGCATAGTAGATGATGTGATAGGTCTTTAACTTTAGCACAATGAACAGTGTAGTAGATGATGTGATAGGTCTTTAACTTTAGCGCAATGAACAGCGTAGTAGATGATGTGATAGGTCTTTAACTTTAGCACAATGAACAGTTTAGTAGATGATATGATAGGTCTTTAACTTTTATGCAATGAACAGAGTAGCAGACGATATGTTAGGTCTTTAACTTTAGCACAATGAACAGAGTAGCAGACGATATGATAGGTCTTTAACTTTAGCACAATGAACAGCGTAGTAGATGATGTGATAGGTCTTTAACTTTAGCACAATGAACAGCGTAGTAGATGATGTGATAGGTCTTTAACTTTAGCACAATGAACAGTGTAGTAGATGATGTGATAGGTCTTTAACTTTAGAGCAATAAACAGTGTAGTAGATGATATAGGTATTTAACTTTGGCAAAACGAACAGTGTAGTAGATGATATGATAGGTCTTTAACTTTTACACAATGAACGTAATAGATGATGTGATAGGTCTTTAACGTTAGCGAAACGAACAGCATAGTAAATGATGTGATACGTCTTTAACTTTAGCGCAATGAACAGCGTAGTATATGATGTGATAGGTCTTTAACTTTAGCACAATGAACAGCGTAGTAGACGATAAGATAGGTCTTTAACTTTAGCACAATGAACAGCGTAGTAGATGATATGATAGGTCTTTAACTTTAGCGCAATAAACAGTGTAGTAGATGATATAGGTATTTAACTTTGGCAAAACGAACAGTGTAGTAGATGATATGATAGGTCTTTAACTTTAGCGCAATGAACAGTGTAGTAGATGATGTTATAGGTATTTAACTTTAGCGAAACGAACAGCATAGTAGATGATATGATAGGTCTTTAACTTTGGCACAATAAACAGTGTAGTAGAAGATATGACAGGTCTTTAACTTTTACGCAATGAACAAAGTAATAGATGATGTGATAGGTCTTTAACGTTAGCGAAACGAACAGCATAGTAGATGATGTGATAGGTCTTTAACTTTAGCGCAATGAACAGCGTAGTAGATGATATAGGTATTTAACTTTGGCAAAACGAACAGTGTAGTAGATGATATGATAGGTCTTTAACTTTAGCACAATGAACACTGTAGTAGATGATATGATAGGTATTTAACTTTGGCACAATGAACAGCGTAGTAGATGATGTGATAGGTCTTTAACTTTAGCGCAATAAACAGTGTAGTAGATGATATAGGTATTTAACTTTGGCAAAACGAACAGTGTAGTAGATGATATGATAGGTCTTTAACTTTAGCGCAATGAACAGTGTAGTAGATGATGTTATAGGTCTTTAACTTTGGCACAAACAGTGTAGTAGAAGATATGTCAGGTATTTAACTTTTACGCAATGAACAAAGTAATAGATGATGTGATAGATCTTTAACGTTAGCGAAACGTACAGCATAATAGATGATGTGATAGGTCTTTAACTTTAGCGCAATGAACAGCGTAGTAGACGATATGATAGGTCTTTAACTTTTATGCAATGAACAGAGTAGCAGACGATATGTTAGGTCTTTAACTTTAGCACAATGAACAGTGTAGTAGATGATGTTATAGGTATTTAACTTTAGCGAAACGAACAGCATAGTAGATGATATTATAGGTCTTTAACTTTGGCACAATAAACAGTGTAGTAGAAGATATGACAGGTCTTTAACTTTTACGCAATGAACAAAGTAATAGATGATGTGATAGGTCTTTAACGTTAGCGAAACGAACAGCATAGTAGATGATGTGATAGGTCTTTAACTTTAGCACAATGAACAGTGTAGTAGATGATGTGATAGGTCTTTAACTTTAGCGCAATGAACAGCGTAGTAGATGATGTGATAGGTCTTTAACTTTAGCACAATGAACAGTTTAGTAGATGATATGATAGGTCTTTAACTTTTATGCAATGAACAGAGTAGCAGACGATATGTTAGGTCTTTAACTTTAGCACAATGAACAGAGTAGCAGACGATATGATAGGTCTTTAACTTTAGCACAATGAACAGCGTAGTAGATGATGTGATAGGTCTTTAACTTTAGCACAATGAACAGCGTAGTAGATGATGTGATAGGTCTTTAACTTTAGCACAATGAACAGTGTAGTAGATGATGTGATAGGTCTTTAACTTTAGAGCAATAAACAGTGTAGTAGATGATATAGGTATTTAACTTTGGCAAAACGAACAGTGTAGTAGATGATATGATAGGTCTTTAACTTTTACACAATGAACGTAATAGATGATGTGATAGGTCTTTAACGTTAGCGAAACGAACAGCATAGTAAATGATGTGATACGTCTTTAACTTTAGCGCAATGAACAGCGTAGTATATGATGTGATAGGTCTTTAACTTTAGCGCAATGAACAGCGTAGTAGATGATGTGATAGGTTTTTAACTTTAGCACAATGAACAGTTTAGTAGATGATATGATAGGTCTTTAACTTTTATGCAATGAACAGAGTAGCAGACGATATGTTAGGTCTTTAACTTTAGCACAATGAACACTGTAGTAGATGATATGATAGGTATTTAACTTTAGCACAATGAAAAGTGTAGTAGATGATGTGATAGGTCTTTAACTTTAGCACAATGAAAAGTGTAGTAGATGATGTGATAGGTCTTTAACTTTAGCACAATGAACAGTGTAGTAGATGATGTTATAGGTATTTAACTTTAGCGAAACGAACAGCATAGTAGATGATGTGACAGGTCTTTAACTTTAGCGCAATGAACAGTGTAGTAGATGATATGATAGGTCTTTAACTTTAGCACAATGAACAGCGTAGTATATGATGTGATAGGTCATTAACTTTAGCACAATGAACAGTGTAGTAGACGATGTGATAGGTCTTTAACTTTAGCACAATGAACAGCGTAGTAGATGATAAGATAGGTCTTTAACTTTAGCGCAATAAACAGCGTTGTAGATGATGTGATAGGTCTTTAACTTTAGCACAATGAACAGCGTAGTAGATGATATGATAGGTCTTTAACTTTAGCGCAATGAACAGAGTAGCAGACGATGTGATAGGTCTTTAACTTTAGCAAAATGAACAGCGTAGTATATGATGTGATAGGTCTTTAACTTTAGCACAATGAACAGTGTAGTAGACGATGTGATAGGTCTTTAACTTTAGCACAATGAACAGCGTAGTATATGATGTGATAGGTCTTTAACTTTAGCACAATGAACAGTGTAGTAGATGATGTTATAGGTATTTAACTTTAGCGAAACGAACAGCATAGTAGATGATGTGACAGGTCTTTAACTTTAGCGCAATGAACAGTGTAGTAGATGATATGATAGGTCTTTAACTTTAGCACAATGAACAGCGTAGTATATGATGTGATAGGTCATTAACTTTAGCACAATGAACAGTGTAGTAGACGATGTGATAGGTCTTTAACTTTAGCACAATGAACAGCGTAGTAGATGATAAGATAGGTCTTTAACTTTAGCGCAATAAACAGCGTTGTAGATGATGTGATAGGTCTTTAACTTTAGCGCAATGAACAGAGTAGCAGACGATGTGATAGGTCTTTAACTTTAGCAAAATGAACAGCGTAGTATATGATGTGATAGGTCTTTAACTTTAGCACAATGAACAGTGTAGTAGACGATGTGATAGGTCTTTAACTTTAGCACAATGAACAGCGTAGTAGACGATGTGATAGGTCTTTAACTTTAGCGCAATAAACAGCGTAGTAGATGATGTGATAGGTCTTTAAGTTTAGCACAATAAACAGCGTAGTAGACGATGTGATAGGTCTTTAACTTTAGCACAATAAACAGTGTAGTAGATGATGTGATAGGTCTTTAACTTTAGCACAATGAACAGCGTAGTAGATGATGTGATAGGTCTTTAAGTTTAGCACAATAAACAGCGTAGTAGACGATGTGATAGGTCTTTAACTTTAGCACAATAAACAGTGTAGTAGATGATGTGATAGGTCTTTAACTTTAGCACAATGAACAGCGTAGTAGACGATGTGATAGGTCTTTAACTTTAGCACAATGAACAGCGTAGTAGACGATGTGATAGGTATTAAACTTTAGCGAAACGAACAGCATAGTAGATGATATAGTAGGTCTTTAACTTTAGCACAATGAACAGCGTAGCAGACGATGTGATAGGTTTTTAACTTTAGCACACTGAACAGCATAGTAGATGATAGGATACAGTAGGTCTTTAACTTTAGCACAATGAACAGTCACGGGTTTTAGGGCTCCTCACATTCTCACATTGTTTATAATGTGAGCCTTCAGCAGCAAGAGCTATTCGGACCGAGAAAGCGACATTTTCCCCATTAATTTGAGCGAGGATGAAAGGTTTGTGGATAAGGAAAGTTAGAGTGAAGCACAAAATAAAAAAAATAAAAAAGAAAAAGCGACGGCTCCAGGCGGCGGCAGTGGGACCATTTCAGATGTAATTAGACACATTTACTAAGATAATTCTGGAAGATCCCTTATCTGCTTATTGTTTTAATAGTGTTTTAGTGAGATTGTAAAGACATACCTGAAAGTCGGATGGCTGCGGTGAATGCCAGTGTCTCTCAGAGAAGCCAATGGAGGAGCCAAGATCACAGCTGCCTTTTTGAGCTGCAGGAGGAAGTCGCATAATCCACTGAAGTCTCCGGTAAGAGCCGACTTAGTATGACAATTTTCCCATCCAAAAGCTCAGTGGTTGACGTAGAGCAGTGGTCAACAAAGCGGTGCCCGCGGGCACCAGGTAGCCCGTAAGGACCAGATGAGTAGCCCGCTGGCCTGTTCTAAAAATAGCTCAAATAGCAGCACTTACCAGTGAGCTGCCTATATTATTTAAATTGTATTTATTTACTCGCAAGCTGGTCTCGCTTTGCTCGACATTTTTGATTCAAAACTCAAATATAATTTGAAATCCAAGAAAATATTTTAAAGACTTGGTCTTCATTTGTTAAAATAAATTCATTTATTTTTTACTTTGCTTTTTATAACTTTCAGAAAGACAATTTTAGAAAAAAAAAAATACAACCTTAAAAATGATTTTAGGATTTTTAAACACATATACATATTCCTTCCTCTTCTTTCCTGACAATTTTAGTCAATGTTCAAGTAAATGTATGTGTTTTATTGTAAAGAATAAAAAAAAAAAAACATTTTAATTTAATTCATTTAAGCTACTGTTTTTTAGACAAGGAATATTTGTGAAATATTTCTTTAAACTTATTATGATTGGAAAAAAAAAATGTTCTGGCAAATCTAGAAAGTCTGTAGAATCAAATTTAAATCTCATTTCAAAGTCTTTTGAATTTCTTTTAAAATTATTTGTCTTTGTTAAAAATATAGCTTGGTCCAATTTGTTATATATTCTAACAAAGTGCAGATTGGATTTTAACTTATTTAAAACATGTCATCAAAATTCAAAAATTAATCTTAATCAGGAAAAATGACTAATGATGTTCCATAATTTATTTTTTAAATTTTTTCAAAAAGATTGGAATTAGCTAGTTTTTCACTTTATTTTTTTCGGTTCAATTTTGAATTTTAAAAAGCCGAAATTGAAGATAAACTATGTTTCAAAATTTATTTTTCACTTTTTTCGTGTTTTCTCCTCGTTTAAACCGTTCAATTGAGTGTTTTTTTCATCATTTATTCTCGACAAAAAACCTTCCGTGAAAGGAAAAAAAATGTTCGACGGAATGACTGTGGTCCTCTCCAAGGTTCCTCATTGTCATCCCACTGGGTTGAGTTTTTCTTTGCCCTAAAGTGCAATCTGATCCGAGGATGTCGTTTGAGACACTTGTGATTTAGGGCTATATAGATAAACATTGATGGATGGATTAATTGAGTGTGAATGTTGTCTGTCCGTCTGTGTTGGCCCCTGCGATGAGGTGGCCACTTGTCCAGGGTGTACAACGCCTTCCACCTAGATGCAGCGTAAATAGCCTCCAGCTACACCCCCACGACCCCGATAGGGACAAGCGGTAGAAAACGGAGCTCGCATTGTTAGCCACCTCTTACTTGCCATATTTTACGACTTAGAATGCGTTAAAAAAAAAAAAAAAAAACAACAGATATGTTCTTTCATAAGGATTGTGAATGACAGAGTTCCAAAAAAAAAAAAAAAAAAGTGCAGTTCCCCTTTAAAGGCCTACTAAAACCCACTAATACCGACCACACAGTCTGATAGTTTATATATCAATGAGGAAATATTAACATTGCAACACATGCCAATACGGCCTTTTTAGTTTATTAAATTACAACTTTAAATTTCCCGCAGTGTTTCTTGTTGAAAACGTCGCGGAATGATGACGTGTACGCGTGACGTCACGGACTGTAACGAAATATTAGCGCTGCGCACACACACAGCTAAAAGTCGTCTGCTTTAACCGCATAATTACACAATATTTTGGACATCTGAGTTGCTGAATCTTTTGCAATTTGTTCAGTTAATAATGGAGAATATAAAGAACAATGCTGTTGGTGGAATGCATTGGATTCCAGCTGTTTTTAACACCGAGACACAGCCAGTGTTTCTTTGTTTGTTGTGAAGCAGAGTAGTCAAGCGAACATGTTTTCTCTACGTCAACCAGCATGTTTTTGGATGGGGAAATTGTGATATATATCTTACCGGGGACATCCGTGGATTATTCGTCGTTCTGCAGCAGCTGTGAGCTTGGCTCCTCGTCTTCTCTCTGAGACACTGCGTGTTCACCGCAGCCATCCGACCTCTAGGTATGTCTTTACAATCTTTAAAATCTCACTAAAACACTATTAAAACAATAAGCAGATAAGGGATCTTCCAGTATTATCCTAGTAAATGTGTCTAATTACATCTGAAATGCTATAGAGCGGGCTTCACGGTGGCAGAGGGGTTAGTGCGTCTGCCTCACAATACGAAGGTCCTGCAGTCCTGGATTCAAATCCAGGCTCGGGATCTTTCTGTGTGGAGTTTGCATGTTCTCCCCGTGAATGCGTGGGTTCCCTCCGGGTACTCCGGCTTCCTCCCACTTCCAAAGAAATGCACCTGGGGATAGGTTGATTGGCAACACTAAATTGGCCCTAGTGTGTGAATGTGATTGTGAATGTTGTCTGTCTATCTGTGTTGGCCCTGCGATGAGGTGGCGACTTGTCCAGGGTGTACCCTGCCTTCCGCCCGATTGTAGCTGAGATAGGCGCCAGCGCCCCCCGCGACCCCGAAAGGGAATAAGCGGTAGAAAATGGATGGATGGATGCTATAGAGCGTTTTCCGTTTGGGCTCCAGTACTCTGGAATGCCCTCCCAGTAACAGTTCGAGATGCTACCTCAGTAGAAGCATTCAAGTCTCACCTTAAAACTCATTTTAATACTCAAGCCTTTAAATAGACCTCCTTTTTAGACCAGTTGATCTGCCGCTTCTTTTCTTTTTCTCCTCTGTCCCCGCTTCCCTTTTGGAGGGGGATCGGTCGGATGACCATGGATGAAGTACTGGCTGTCCAGAGTCGGGACCCGGGATGGATCGCTCGCCTGTGTATGGGTTGAGAACATCTCTACGCTGCTGATCCGACTCCGCTTGGGATGGTTTGCTGTGGACGGGACTCTCGCTGCTGTCTTGGATCCGCTTTGAACTGAACTCTCGCGGCTGTTTTGGAGCCACTATGGATTGAACTTTGACAGTATCATGTTAGACCCGCTCGACATCTATTGCTTTCGGTCCCCAAGCGATGGGGGGGTTTCCCACATTTGTGGTCCTCTGCAAGGTTCTCATAGTCATCATTGTCACCGACGTCCCACTGGTTGAGTTTTCCTTGCCCTTATGTGGGTTTTTCAGAGGATGTCGTAGTCGTAGTGGTTTGTGCAGTCCTTTAAGACATTGTGATTTAGGGCTATACAAATAAATATTGATTGATAGATTGAAACGCTCACACTGCCGTCGCCCGGAGCTGTCGCTTTTTTATTTATTTTTTTTATTTTTTTTCTAGTCCGTCGCTATAAATATCCTCAAACACGAATCTTTCATCCTCGTTCAAATTAATGGGGAAATTGACGCTTTCTCTGTCAGAATCACTCGCGCTGCTGGCGTCCATGATTGTAATCAATGGGTGGATGTGAGGAGTCCGACAATCCGTGACGTCACCCGCACTACTTCCGTGAAAGGTAGGGCTTTTTTAAAGGCCTACTGAAATGAGATTTTCTTATTTAAACGGGGATAGCAGGTCCATTCTATGTGTCATACTTGATCATTTCGCGATATTGCCATATTTTTGCTGAAAGGATTTAGTAGAGAACATCCACGATAAAGTTCGCAACTTTAAGTGCCGAGAGAAAAGTCCTGCCTCTACCGGAAGTCTCAGACGATGACGTCGCAAGTGTGGGGGCTCCTCACATATTCACATTGTTTATAATTGGAGCCTCCAACAAAAAGTGTTATTCGGACCGAGAAAATGACAATTTCCCCATTAATTTGAGCGTGGATGAAAGATTTGTGTTTGAGGACATTGATAGCGACGGACTGGAAAAAAAAGAAAAAAGCGATTGGGACGGATTCCGATGTTTTTAGAGACATTTACTAGGATAATTCTGGGAAATCCCTTATCTTTCTATTGTGTTGCGAGTGTTTTAGTGAGTTTAATAGTACCTGATAGTCGGAAGTGTGTCTCCATGGGTGTCTTGAGGCCAGTGTCTCAGGGGAGTCGACGGCAGCTGCATGAACGACAAAAGCTCAGCTTTTCTCCGGTAAGAAGCGACTTTTTAACCACAATTTTCTCACCGAAACCTGCTGGTTGACATTCCGTCTTGATCCATGTTGGCTTGACCGCGCTCTGATCCATAGTAACGTTTCACCTCCAGGAATTTTAAACAAGGAATCACCGTGTGTTTGTGTGGCTAAAAGCTAAAGCTTCCCACCTTCATCTTTCTACTGTGACTTCTCCAATATTAATTGAACAAATTGCCAAAGATTCAGCAACACAGATCTCCAAAATACTGTGTAATTATGCCGTTAAAACAGGCGACTTTTAGCTGTGTGTGTGTGCAGCGCTCATACTTCCTAAAAACCCGTGACGTCTTGCGTACACGTCATCATTACACGACGTTTTCAAGACAAAACTCCCGGGAAATTTAAAATTGCAATTTAGTAAACTAAAAAGGCCGTATTGGCATGTGTTGCAATGTTAATATTTCATCATTGATATATAAACTATCAGACTGCGTGGTCGGTAGTAGTGGGTTTCAGTAGACCTTTAAAGGATTTAGTTTGCTTCTATAAACTTCCAGTGTGTACTGTCGGACGGAATTCATAGAGGTATGGTAGTGTATGGTAGAGGGGTGTTGTTGACATAAACAGTTTGTCCATACCAATTACCATTCATCCATCTTCTTTCGCTTATGCAAAGTCAGGTTGCGGGGGCAGCAGCCCAAGCAGAGTTGCCAACGCTTCTCTCTCCCTGGCTTAGACCTGGGCCATTATTTTTCCTCGGCGGGCCAATTTCAGAGAAAACAGCATGCTTACACGTCATCATTACACGACGTTTCCAGGACGAAACTCCCGGGAAATTTAAAATTGTAATTTAGTAAACTAAAAAGGCCGTATTGGAATGTGCTGCAATGTTAATATTTCATCATTGATATATAAACTATCAGACTACGTGGTGGGTTTCGGTAGGCCTTTTTGAGCAACCAAAAGTTGCCAACTTTATCGTCGATTTTCTCTACTAAATCCTTTCAGCAAAAATATGGCAATATCGCGAAATGATCAAGTATGACACATAGAATGGACCTGCTATCCCCTTTTAAATAAGAAAATCACATTTTAGAATAGAATAGAACAGAATGTTCGCTTGACCGCATATAACGAGATTAAAGACTCCAATTTAAGGTGCGGTAGTGGGAATAAGGGACGGCGTGGCGCAGTGGGGAGAGTGGCCGTGCGCAACCCGAGCGTCCCTGGTTCAATTCCCACCTAGTACCAACCTCGTCACGTCCGTTGTGTCCTGAGCAAGACACTTCACCCTTGCTCCTGATGGGTGCTGGTTGGCGCCTTGCATGGCAGCTCCCTCCATCAGTGTGTGAATGTGTGTGTGAATGGGTAAATGTGGAAGTAGTGTCAAAGCGCTTTGAGTACCTTGAAGGTAGAAAAGCGCTATACAAGTACAACCCATTCATTTATCATTTAATAAATATGGGGTGAAATAAATGACTTAAGAGGTAAAAAGGAAAAACTAACAATTGAAATAAACAGACTACTATCCAATAAAAA